>NC_052349.1:19299169-19389450 GCF_009727055.1 Benincasa hispida
TCCTCAGTTAAAGGACAAAATATTTAACAGAAACGCCAAGAGGTTGGCGGAAAGTGTCGAGTCCATTCTGGTGGAGTCGGAAAGGAAGTACGGTATTGAGAAAGACCTAATAGGTATTGATAAATGATAGAGAGCTACAAGTCAGCATAGTGTAGAAAGGAAGAAGCCAAGACTTGTGGCCAATATGGGTGATAGATCAAGGTTTTGGCATTCTACCGAGCTAGTAGCTAGTATGGGTAAGAAACCCTTATGTACGAATTGTGGTAAACATCATCAAGGGACATGTTACAGAGGGAAAAACGAATGTTTCCAGTGCGGACAGGCAGACCATTTCAAGAAGGAATGCCCCAGCTAGGTCGAGGAGTTCAGACAAAACATAGAATGACTTTACAGATGATAGATCAACCTAGTGGCTCAGGAGCCCAAGGAAAGGATTCAAGAGAAGAAAAACGAGAAAGGGAGCAAGATGACCACAGAGGCAGGTTTTACGAAGTGACCTACCAGGAGGCAGAGGAGTCTCCTGATGTTGCAAATGGTAAAGTAACTTTATGTACCAGTATATTTATGAAATAAGTTGCCTATGGTGCTATACCTTTATTTTTATCTAGCATGTTCCATTGCTTGTAAGAAATATTGTAGAGAGCATGTCCCTAAGTAGTTATTATTATGCTGTGAAGAGGTTGTAATAGTATAAGAGTTTTACAGGCTCTGGGGTAGTTATTGATAATTATAGTTTATGAAGTGATTCCGTTAGATTTCCTGGAATTGATGTCACTCTAGAGCATGGATTTTCCGAATAAATATTACGACCGTTTGGATTGTTTGAAGAATAGATAATGTTCAAGAGGTTTGGTCAGGAGATAGTATTTGTAGGAAACAAAAGAGTACTTTCAGGAAGCTTAATACCAACAATGGAGGCTAGGAAGCTGCTAAGTAAAAGATGTGAAGCCTATTTAGCCCATGTGGTAAGTTGTGGTACCTGAAAAACTTAAGGAGTTGAAAGTTCAGTTGCAGGAACGAGTACCCATCGCCTTGTATAGATGATCTCTTTGATCAGTTGGAGGGAGCCATGATTTTCTCTAAGATAAATTTGAGACCGGGTGTATTTCTTGGTCATATGGTTCCAGCAGCAGAAGTGAGTATGGATCCATAGAAGACTGAAGCTATAGTGAATTGGGAAAGACCCACCAATGTATCTGAAGTACATCTTTGATCGGAAGGAACTAAACTTGTAGAAAAGGAGATGGGTTGAACTGATCAAAGACTGTAACTGCTCAATTGAGTACTACCTTGGTAAGGCAAATGTTGTAGCTGATGCATTGAGCAGGAAATCCTTGGGATCCAAAGTAGTTCTTGGATCGGTATCAGGAATGTTACTCCAGGAGTTTAGGAGTTTTAGGGCCACTCTATCAGTAGGCCAGTCAGGAGGATTGATTGCTACATTTCAGGTAAGACCTACTTTGATGGAAGATCTTAAGCATGAATAGTTGAACGATCCTGATCTCCAAAAACTTACAGAAGAAGTGAGCAAAGGAGTAATAATTGATTTTTAGTTAGGAGTAGATGGAATGTTAGTAAAGGAAGGAGGAATGTGTGTGCCTAACGTGTTGCAGCTTAAGCAAGCTATTCTAGAATAGGCGCATAGTTCTGCTTACTCCATGCATCCAAGAAACTCCAAGATGTATAGAACCTTGAAGAAATCGTAGTGGTGGCCTACAATGAAGAAAGGCATAGCTGAGTAGGTAGACCAATATTTGATTTGTCAACAAGTGAAACCTGAAGGGTAGAGGCCGACAGGATTACTCAATCCACTGCCGGTACCTAAGTGGAAGTCGGGAGTCACGTAGGTAAACATAGACTTTTCACTAGGAATAGAATGTGTAGCAGGTTTGCTCAGTGGTTGGTGGCAAACGTGAAGTCTATTCTAGTGAATTCAAGGAAAAAGGTGTAATCTAGAGGAAGTCCTAGTCAAATTAATCATAAGAGGAGGGAAGAGATGAGCAATAGTGAGCTCGAAATGTACCAGGGATACGTTGAGTATAAAAATAAGGAACAAAATGGTCAGTAGAAGACAAAAAAGGAAAAGGTCCAAATTTGCTTATGTTCCAGGTAATAGCTCGAAGTTTGAATTGTGACTGAGCTAGGGACTAATACAGTTAAGAAAACCTTATGTATACAGTATGGTAAGCCATAGTTGGGAAATGTTATAGTAGAAAGAATGTCTTCTCCCAAGTATGGATAGATAGGACATCCTAAGTAGAGTGCCCTCGGTTAGGTCGAGAAGTCTAGTTGACACAAATATTGATTTCACAGCTAGCAAGTAATTCAAAGGTATGACAACTGGAAGAGAAAGTTCCAGTGGTATTGCTAGGGAATAGAAAATGACCACCTTAGTAATAAATGAATACTATGACTCAATGGAGAATGGAAGAGTAATAAGAGGATGTAACAAATACAGTGAACTATTATGACTAAGTTGTTCATACGTACTGGTATTATTTAATATGGACAAAGTTAATATCAAAGTAGCGCAATGGAAGCGTAGTAAAAGAGAAAGAAAGAAAGAGGAAAGAAAAGGAAAAGGTTGTAAAGTTTAAAACCAAAAGATATGGTGAAAATCTAGTTATAAGTAACTCCGAGCAAATTTCAAGGACAAAATTTCTTTAAGGTGGAGGTAATTATAAACCCCGTACTCCATTTTTTCGACATAAGTGAATAACAAGCGTGTTAAGTAAAATTATGAAAGGAGTTAAAGAAAGTAGGTAGATGGAGGAAGAAAATTCTAAGTGTTAGCAATACTTAGTCTAGGGTGAGTTTTAGATAATATAACAAGTGAAAATTGGCTAAGTATGAAAGCAAAGTGTAGGCATGCGTTGATGGAAAAGTGTGGACGCGTGGGGTTGCGTGTGTAGCAACCAAGACTTGTAGAGGTTATGTGTTGAAGGCAAGGGTAAACTATACGTTGGTACTAATGATGAACGCATGGGTTGAAATGCATGATGTGTTGATAAGGCTTACGGCAGCCTCAAGTGTGTGCGAGTAAAGGCGCTGGACGATCCTGTAGCAGATGAGCGGCATTATACGATTGGGTATGCGATCGCCTAGTAAGTGAATGGCACTACACGATGAGGTAGGCGATCGTGTAGGTAGGCGTTGGGCGATCGTGTAGTAATTGTGCGGAGGTAAATGATAACGGGCAGAAATGCACGTTATTATGGTGCTAAGTTATTAAACAATGAAGGTTTTCATTGATAAAATATGTTAGATTGCATCCAAAAAGCATTAAGTTCATAACATTGCGGTCGCATGCGTTCATCGCATAGAAACAGTTAATTTTTGTAATTTTATGCTGAATATGCGTTGACGCAAGGCAGAAAGCGCGATCACAAGAAATCAATGGTCGAGCGCAGCATTACCGCAAGGCTTTGCGGTGATTTGTGCTCACAAACATCTGCTCAAGAAGAATTGCTGCATAAAGCTGGCGCAACTTAGTGGGCGCATCTGGGTGAATGGCATAATTAATCACAGTGGGACAGAAAGTTGATGACGATCGAATCCGAATTTAGTTCACAAGCTGCTAACGATAATAAGTAAACTCAGCTTTTCGGTGACAAATATTCGGCACATCAGTCAGAGAATTAAAGTCATCCCATCTGTGAAATCATAAGAGAGAAGTCACCTTTCACCCCAAAGCTCTATAAATACCGAAGGCAACCTTCAGAAGAGGAGTTCAGAGAGTTAAAGAATTTTCCCTTAGAGAGTTTAGCCTTGTTCTTAGTTTTTCTTTTATTTTAAGGCGAAAGCGAGAGAAGCGAGATTGTGTCGATAGATCGTTCCGATGAACTTAGGAGAGTGCTGGAATCTTCAAGATCAGAGAGAGGGCCAGCTTCTACGGAAGCAGGAATATCTTTTGAACAAAATAGAGTTGACAGTGTAAAGGCCTTGGGAAGCAAAGGATTGCTACCAAGCTCTCTATCCTTTATTTCCATTGTCATTTTGTACTCAAACTTATCTATAGAAATGGAATTCACTTCTTTATATCTATTCACTCTTTGTTTGTTACGCATGAGTAGCTAAATTTGTTGAATGGGTTGAGAAATACTTAACTAACTTAACTGGGGATATTCACTCTATGCGATTATCTTGTATTATGTATGCTTCATTCATCCATTAGAGATACTCGAGAGGGTAGTCTAAGGAAAAGATCTAGGCTTGGAAAATTTAGGTTAGAATCTAGGCTCGGGAGAGTTAGACTAGAACGCATAATCAAGAGATAGGAGCTTAGGAATAAGCACTGTTTGCTATTAACGCATCAAATGCATCCTAGAGATAGGATATGCTTATGTGCAGTCACCTTGTCTTTGTATGCATCTTGCATCATCGCATAGTAAAAGAGTAGAGACTTAGGAATAAGCTCTATGGACATTGTTGCATTCAACACATGCATCCTAGACTTAGGAGCAACGCATTTACATTGGAAAATGAATTGTTGTTGCATGAGTGTAGCATAATCGCATAGTCAGACGTATTCCCAGGAAACTCTAGCTAAAGACCTTCTCAACCTATTCCTCCGCATACTCAATGTATCTACTGCAGAATCGAACTTTTCTCAACTCTACCACATTTATTTATTTTATTACCGCAACCAACAACACCACTATTTGAGATACCAGTTACCACAAAATCTTCTTGAAAATTACCACTGCATACCATTTTCCCAAGTTCTGGAGTTCGACCTTGGACTTACCAGGAAACTCAATGGGGTTTATACTTGGATTCCACTGAGAAAACTTGTTACAAAACTCAATTTCATCACCGCATCTCATTCCATATTTTCACATCATAAAATAATGCATCAGTAAACGATGTTCATAGTAGCTAAGCGATAGGCTATGTGCGAGATCGTTGAGAGCAAGATCAACGAGATTACTAAGAGTGAGATCAACGATAACATTGAGAGTGATATCATTTAATAAACGATTGAACTAGATGATAGGTGTTGGGCGTTAGACGATATGAAGGATCTCGCTAAATGATAGCGCTATACGTTGGATGATATCATTTGATCAACGAGATCGTTAGCACTACACGATCAGCAGCAGCACTAGACAATGAACTACATGACAAGTGCTAGACGATAGACGTTGAATGCTAGATGATAGACGTTGAGCACTAGACGATAGACACTGAGCGTTAGGCGATGAAGTATGTGATGCACGGTAAATTTATATTATGAGGTGAAGGCCTAACGTGGGTTATGAAGGAAGGAAAAATAAATTAATTAAAGAAATTCACTAATGGGAATTGGCCGGAAGCACTAAGTGCTGTATGAGGTGGCAGTTTAACCCTTGAACAAGGGAGGCGGAAGGAAGTATAAAAGGGAGAGAAATTTCAGAAGCTCGGTTTTGGAAAATGACTTGAGCAAATTAAGTGAGATCAGTGCCGTTCGAAAATTGGGAGAATCTAGTTTTTGAGGTTGATTTTTCGAAGAACGATCTCACACGAAAAATAGCAAAAAGTGAAGAATTTAAAGAAGGGGCAGATTCTTGGATTAATAAGAGCTCGAAGTGAAGATTGAAAGCTCCAAGCCAAATTACAAGGAATTTGGGGCCGATATTTTAAGGTAAGAAAGTTAACTTAATTCTAAACAAGTTTGTAGAAGAAAGTTTCTTAAAAAGAGTTTTGGATTTTGAGTTATGAATTTTTGAATTTTTAAAAGGAAGTCGGTGTGTAAGCAAGCAGCTGCTTGGGAAGATTAAACAAGCAGCTCACCATAGTGAGTGAGAGCAAGCGAGAGATAAGAGAGTGAGCGAAAGCTAGCGAGAGATAAGAAAATGAGTGAGAGAGAGCGAGTGATAAGAAAATGAGCAAGAGCGAGAGGGAGTTAAGGAAGAAGAGGATCTCGCTAAGGATGAAGATCTCACTGGAAAGTCATAAATCTCGCTGGAATGGTAAGTCTCGCTGATGAGGATAATCTCACTCATGATGATCATCTTACTAGTAACTGTTTTGTTGGTGAAAGTTTCAATAGTAAGCAAGCTACCTAAAGCATTTTGCTGAGAATTTTAGGGAATCTAACTGGGGATTATGTTCTTTCAAGCCAAGAAGAGCTAGGAGAGGCGTATAAACCGTTTAAGAGCCCCGACGAGCTGTGAGTGACTAATGTTTCTAAATGATAAAGTATATGCTTTGCAAAGTTATTCTCATGCTAAGTTTTATGTGATTGCAAGCAACTTATTTCTATGATTGAAAGCATGACCAACGCATGATATTTACTTTCCAAGTATGTTTGCCATGTCTAACGCATGCTAATGGTTTTTACAAGCTAGCTCAACATGATTTAAGCCAACTTATTTTACAAAGTATGAAGCATGTGTTAGGGTTATAGCTAAGATTGAATAAAGCTTGAGGTATTATGTTTTAGATACTTAAGGTTGTCAAAGTATATGCGTTGGTATTCCTAAACACAATGAAAAAGGATACTGAAGGTAGGGAAGGTATCCTAAAGAGATTTCTATACAAACTTGTTGATATTATTTTTTTAAAATGGAAATGCGTTGGTAATCCTAAACACAAACTTGTTGATCTTCTTGAACGATCGGCCTTTGTGCTTGTTGATCTTCTTGGATGATCGACTTTTGGGCTTGATGATCTTCTGAGATGATCGACCTTTAGGCTTGTTGATCTTCTTGGATGATTGGCCTTTGGGCTTGTTGATCTTCTTGGACGATCGGCCTTTCGGCTTGTTGATCTTCTTGGATGCACTAGAAGAAATTTGGGCTTTAATGTCGGTTGGCAACCGACATTAAAGATAGTGCTATTAAAACCCTTTAATGTCGGTTGACTTTAATATCGGTTTTAAACCGACATTAAAGGGCTTCAATAACACCAATAACACAGCCTTCAATGTCGGTTGGAATCGACATTAAAGGTATTTAGTGATTAAAGCCTGTTGGTTGCAACCGACATGAAAGGTTTTTAATGTCGGTTACAACCGACATTAAAGCCTGTTTTTTTTTTAAAAAAAAATTCTTAGCATCTAACTCAGCAGAAGTATGCCATGGATCTTCTAAGCCGCCATGGAATGCTTCACAGGTTGCCCTGTGTGACTCCAGCTTAATAACCGACATTTAAGCTCGAATCTGTTCATTTTATCAATTATTGTCCGATTTTCTAAGTTCCCTTGCCAAATCCTTTTTTAAAAAAGTATAACATGAGACATCATCATTGAACGCTATGACTATGACATATTATTCATGTATGGATTGTAAATCCATTACATTTAACTCCGTAAATTCTGCTATAGAATTATAATTTAAAAGGCGTATAATAATTCAAGCCTTGAAAACACAAATTACAAGTAGTACAAAGATTATGATTTTACAAACATTATGAGTTTACTGTTCCTCTCCACTTGGTAAGTATGGATCCCTTCATAATTCTTTTTGAACAGACCCCTAGCTTCAGCAGTGTCTGGTTATAGGCATCTTTGTCTGACCACTGTTGTTCAAAGGATAAAAAACAATAAAGGTTTAGGCGTAAGCAAAACACATGCAATGGAAGATTGTATCCATTCAAATATATATATATAGATATAAATGGATAAAATATTTGAGACCTTACTCTTAGAAACTCTGCAACTTTTGCCAGCTAACTGTTGCTGCTCGAATGTACTTTGGTTTCCATGACAGGAGAAAACAGAAGAGCCAGATTGCAGGACAAAACACTCAGTAGAGTTCAGTGAGGTTGCAACCTAGATAATCATAAGTTGAGACGTTACCATAAGACTTGCAATGGCTCAAATTAATACAGGCTTTCAGCATAAACATGAAACATGATCCAATGACAATGTTATAACATTATTTCCAGTCAGCTTGAATAAGTATGCACACATATATTTCAAACCTCAAGAGGCAAGATTGAAAGACATTTTAAAAAGCATCAATCACACTTAACATAGAAAGAAAATTATCAAAATCACTACTACGTACAACTCCAACTTGCACTGCTTTATTGTTGTGAATGGATGTTTGTGATATCCTAATAAGGGCAACATAATCTTCCGTGTAAGTTTCATTAGCCAAAGCTTTATCTACTATGAGTTTCTTGTAACTAGAGCTCAAGCCACCCTACACCAGAGTTCATTAAGAAAATGATAGTTATCTGTGTCTCTCTAGGACCCTCTCAGTTCCACATCAGAACCTTGTAAAAGAAACTACAACATGATTCTAATCAAAAGAGATGAGTTAAGAAAGAATCTTTATAAGACTACCACCTTGAGCACCACAAAAGGTTGAAAAAGGGCAATAAATTGGGGTGGCTCTTTGCCTTGAAATATACGACCCTGCCAAAAGAAAAAAGCATATGATAAGGAAATTCCCAAAGATAGAAACTATTTATCACGTATACTTTATGTTTATGGTACTAAAAGGCCTCCTTTAGCGAGTTTGGACATTGTATTCGTCAAACGTGTAGCCATATTTTGATCTTCCTGAGGTTTGAAATAATAGAAAATGGTTTAACAGCAATAAACACATATGTTTATGTTACAAATGCACTTAAATATTTTTTTATTGCACAGAAAAGTATTTTTTTCCTTTTTTTTCCTTGGGGGGGGGGGGGGGGGTAGTGGGAGATAGAGAAACGGTATTAATTAAGCAAAATTCTTACATACGGAAAAAAAAAAAAAAAAAAGAACTGTTTGTTTAACCATAAAATGACAAACAACTCTTCTACTGAAACAAGGAACTTAACTATGCATTTTAAAATTGGAGCACATTATTTTAAATGAAATTATGAAGCTAAAGAAAATCATAATGGCATGTGCAAGCACACCATTTAGTTCGTCAGATGATTCAGCAGTATCTCTGCCTGGTTGATCAAGTAGAAATAACCACTACTGAAAATAACATATTAGTTTATCCCACAGAAATCCCGAGAGTCTTCTGATTAAAAAGGCAAGACAATCAGATGCTTGATCCCAAATATAGCTAAAGCAGTTTTGGAAAATGCCAATAATCCCATTTAAAGCAACCAATAAGTATGCCTCAGGTATCCTTTTAGCCGACAAGGCCATCTGCACTCTAGAGATTAATAATATAATACTTCTACTTGTAGATATTGAAGTAGGGGTTGATTCAATGGTGAGAAAATGATGAAGGACCTGACACAATTAGAGAGTGAATTTAGAGCTCCAAAGCACAAAGTCAAACGAGAAAATAAAGGAACATGGACAAACTTACCTCACTGCCTACTAAATCATCAGAATATTGTTTCAAATTTTCAGTTTCCATCTCGTTATCAATTGAAGGGTCTTTTGTAAGGGTGGCAGACTGCAAAGGCTCATAGTGACACAATATTCTGAGAGTAGATATACAAACTCCCTTATCTGGGTGACGCAAATTATCTGCAAACACCTGTACAGCATCTTCAACCTTATCTGCTTGAAACTCTTCAGAATAGAATCTTTTGCTGACCGCTGGCCTACAATTAACACGGTTAAGGGAATACTACATGCTTCCAACAACCAAGGTTGGAGATGAAATAATGATTAGAAGGTAGAAAAAATTGTCTAGAATGTAAAATTTCCAACTTACCCATAAATAAAATCCAAATAATCAGCTACAGCTACCAAGACTTGTGAACACGAGCTATATCTTTTGGCAACATACACAAGTCTATTTAATTCTTCAAGCCTAGCCTTTTCACTAGAGAGCAATTTAAGGTAAGAACCTATGGTGGCACCAATTATGCTTTCCAAATTTTCTTTAGGGACACCAAATATATTGCCTAAAAGAGCATGAATAAATTCAACTGTAATTCTTAAAAGAGAAAAATAAAACCGAGCACCTAAAAGTGGTAGTAGCCTCAACTAGTGCAATAAAGATAACCATGCCATATCTTACATATCTAGTCTGGGTATGCATGTGGAAAAACAAACAAAATATCAAAACCACATTCAACTAGAAGAAGCACCTTTCCACTTGTTGTATAAGAGCAATATGTACTTATTATGATAATCTTATACACCTATCTAATCAATATCACTATCATAAAGAAAATAAGATAAAATAAACCACTCTCATATTAGATGATTAAACTTTACCTTCAACAGTACAAAATAGATCAAGTGCATCAATCAAGTCCACTAGTAAGGACGAATTGGCTTGAAATTTTACAATATATGGGCAATAACAAATAACACCCCATAAAATAGCCAATTTAGATTCATTAATATCAATCATGGATGAACCGTGTTGCACAAAATCAGTGATCTCTTTAATCCAATGGCCAAGGATTTCAAGGATAAAATTATTATTCCTTGGAACTTCCTCTTTGGATGTACATAACACTTCTGTTGGTAATCTCTCACAGAAGGAAAGCAGAAGATAAATAACTTCTGCAGTACACAGTAAAAACACATCCAAATGAGATACATCAAATCACAGTAAAAATTACCTTCTCAAGTGTCTTCTTAATTGCTTCATCACTCAGCTTCTCACTCCTACCTTTCTTAAGGATGTTATCACAAAAGGTAGCAAGTAATTATGCACTAAAACTTCAAGTAATTCAACAAATGTATCATATACAACAAAACCATTAATCAAATTGAATTTCAAAGGCCATAGACACATAAAAAGGCCAAAATCTAGGAGCAAAGAGACATATTGAGTGAAACCATAGCTGGCTTTCATTGAGACATTTACACAAACAGTTGAGAGACGTAAACATAAGAACAAAAATTTCATGCCAAAACATATAAAGTAACAACATGCCTCCAACATTGAGACATTTTCTTTACAAGTTCACAAGGTTCTCAACCCCCTTCTCACAAAATCTCACCAATGCATGATTTCTATCATATAATCCTAAACCATATCTCATGTCAAAACACATAAAGTAACAACATGCCTCCAACATAATCAATGCACAACCAAACATTCTCAACAAGTCAACAAAGTCATATGCACCATATCACTTAATAACTCATTCACACGTAAGCTATTACATTACTACATGAACATCACAACATGCTATTATTTAGCCAAAAACACATGATTCAAGATGATCAATATGAAAAAAAATAGAGCCATATTCCTTCGTATTCTCTCTGGAATTTCTTGAATCTTTCTCCCTGTAAAGGTCATTCGTCATCGAGATCGTGGGTTTTGAGCATCCAACTTGAAGAAAACAGAACAGGAGTATAAATAGAAGCTTTGTTGCATCAATGGTGGCTGCCATTTCTGGAGCAGCAACTTCAATCCCCAAAACTTCAAACACCCAACAAAGCAATTGACCAGCAACAGCAAGATCACCTTAGAAACAACCAAGCCAGACCTCCATTGTTACCCTCTGAGAGAGAGATAATGGGGTTCTTCAAAGAAAACCTAGAGGTAGACAGGTTCCTTCTAGGTACATGTCTCCTTCGCCTTCCACTTCTACTTCTACTTCTTCAACTACTTTGTTCACGGCTTCTTTTCGACGATTTCCTCTCCATTGCTCTCTAGGTCCACTAATTTAACCCCTGCTTCAACCTCATTGCCTTCCTCTGGCCCTAAATGGTCTCAATCAGTGGACCGAAGAAGACCAACGACCCCCCAATCGATTACTCCGATTTCTTGATTGAAACACGACAATGCGACTGAGAGTTCCATGGCTTTCACAGCTTTCAATAATTGTAAACCTAAGAACAAACAAAAAAAAGAGCCATTTTAATGGTGTCAGATTTTTTGAATTGCCGATAACAGGTAAATCACTCTAATAACTGAAGAACAATCGACGAACGGCGAGCGAAGAAAGTTGAAGAACAAGGGAGGTGCAGTGGCTGCTAATAGGAAGGAGGAGGTGGCTGATGGGGAAAATAAGGTTTAAAAAAGAAAAACTTCGGGGGGGGGGGGAATGGGTTTTTTTTTTTTTTTAAAAAAAAAAAAAGAAAGCGGATCTTTAATGTCGGTTTAAAATTGACATTAAAGATCCGCTTTTTAAAAAAAAAAAAAACAAACAAAACTGACATTATACATCCGGTTTCACTTTTTCCAACCGACATTAAAGCTCAAAATTCTTGTAGTGATGATCGCCCTTCGGGCTTGTTAATCTTCCTAGATGATCAATCTTCGAGCTTGTTGATCTTCTTGGAGGATTAGTGTTCACACGAGGCTTCTGGAGAAACGTTTAGTGTAGTTGAACTTGAGTTGGTGTTGATATTGATTTTGATTTGATGCAATGTGGTTCAATCTCTAATACTTGATCCTCTGATTCTCTCTCAATTGTATGCGTACACTTGATTTGAGGAAGCGAAGCGCATGATATTCTTGAAGTTGAAGTCTTGGAAGAATGCTTGTATCTTCGAAGGGCTTTTGTCTTCAGGTATGGTCCGCTTTAAGAGTCTTTAGGTGTGGTCAACTGTAGAAGTTAGGGAGTCTTCTGGTTTATTGGGAGAATTCTCTCTAGGTGTAGAATTTCTGACCCCTCCAAATGAGGAGAGCTTTTCTATTTATAGAGTTCACAGATGGGCTTAGGTTTGGCCCTTAGGTTTAAGAAGATTGAATCTTTAGCTTGTAGGTTGTGAAGATACGGTCAGTTTGTTGAAATCTTCTAATCTTTAAAGCTTCAAATAGTTTAGATTTTCAATTCTTAAGAATCATCGAGGCTTGAAAAGCTTCAGTCTTCAGCACTTGAGAGCTTGAATCATGGATCTTGGGAGCTTAAATCTTCAGAGCTTTAATATGTCTTCTGATCTTCAGAGCTTTAATGTATTCTGATCTTCAGAGCTTTAATATGTCTTCTGATCTTTAGAGCTTTAGTGTCTTCTGATCTTTAGGGCTTTAGTGTCTTCTGATCTTCAGAGCTTTTATATGTCTTCTGATCTTCAAAGCTTTAGAGGAGTCATGTTCTTCAGATCCTTGGAGCTTTAGACTTCAAATCTTCAGAGAGCTTTTGCCTTCCATTCCTCCTCCCTAAATGAAGAGGTAGAGTCTCTATTTATAAAGGCTTCTTATGGGCCTTACATGGACTTGAGCCAAATTGGGCTTGGTTGGTCCATGGGCCTAGCCTTTGGGCCCAATTAATCGAATTTGGGTCTGATTTGACACTTGGGTCAAATTCAACCTATTTTTGGACTTGGTTAAATTTTAACCCAAATAATAATATCAGATTGAGCCAAAATTAATCTTATTTGATTCAACAGTCATGATGAAACCACGTGGCATCATTGGACTTTGTCTTCAGCTACAATTCGAGACATGTGTCCACTTCTAATTGGTCCCAAATTTGATTATTTGGAATTTGGTCATTAATTTAGTAAATGACATGGAAATTTGTGATTGGTCCGAAATTTCTCCTTCAATAGTGGGGTCTAACTGTTTTGGTTAGAATAAAGTTTGTGAGTTCGGAGGATGAAGATGATTGAAGAAGAACACACTATCGTAAAGCAAACTCTTCAATCGTGTAGTGTAAAGACTCCTATCGCATAGGCTCTCTGTTCTCGTGTAGATTGGATATGGAAAAAATAAAATCATATTTTATTTATTCCATTTTTCCATAAAAACCAACTAACCACTAAGGTGGTTAGAGAGAATGCATCCTAGAAATAAAATATGATAGTATGCGGTCACCTTGTTTTATGTGTGCATCATGCATCATCGCATAGACAATAATAGAGGCTTAGACATAAGTCCTATCGACACTTTCGTATAGATCGCATGCGTTCTAGAAATAGGAATTTTGGCATTTGCATTGAGAGATGATATGTTGTTGTTTGTGTGTAGCATGATTGCATAACTTGAACGCAGCCTTAAGAAGCGTTAGCTAAACCCCTTCTCAACCCATTCATCGCATACTCATTGTAACTCTCGATTTCATCAACTCTTCATTTGAACTCCGTCACATAGGAATATTCTTGATTAAAACACCATCCAACTTATTTGTTTTCACCACCGTAAGAGAATCAAAGTAACTATCGCATATTTACTTAGTAGTCCCTGTGTTCGACCCTGGACTTACCAAGAAACCTAGTGAGGCTTATACTTGGGTCTTATTAGGAAAACTTGCATGTTCACCGCATAAAATATCACCGTAAACTCACACCATAATCGCATCAAAATTCACAACGCATCAAGTTTTTTGACGCCGTTGTCAGGGACTACGGCAGTACATATTGTGCTAACAATAAACCTTTTGATTTTCTTTGCAGCTTTTGACCTCTGTGCACTGTCGTTCCTTTGGTGAGGAAGAAGTAGGCGTCGCATGAGCGAAGGACATGCTCCTGAGCCCAACTACGACCCAGAGATTGAAAGAACAGTCCGAAGAAGACAGAGAAACAACCGCCAACAACAACAAGAAAGAAATCCCTGAATGGTGGAATAACCGGAAGAAAGAGTCACAAATGCAAACAACATCATGGCAAACCCCATTTTCCTGGCGAACAACCGCAATAGACTCATCAGGGACTATGCATCACCTAACCTATATGATTTCTCCCTAGGAATCATGAGGCCGGCTTTGGACGGATCAAGGTTTAAGATGAAGTCGGTTATGTTACAGATGATTCAGACAGCCAGATAGTTTGGTGGAAGGCATGGCGAGGATCCGCACGTCCATCTCCAGAGTTTTATTGAAATTTGTAACACTTTTGTGTTCCCAACCATCTCTACTGAAGAAGTTCGACTCACGCTTTTCCCATTTTCGTTATGCGATCAAACAAGGAAATGGGCATATTCCCTCGAACTAGGGGAGATAACTTTGTGGGAATAAGTTGTCGAGAAGTTCATGAAGAAATATTTCCTTTCTATTGAGAATGCAAGAAGGAGGAAGTTAATTACGAATTTTGAACAGGAAATAGACGAATCGCTCAACGACGCGTGGGCAAGGTTTAAGAGATTAGTGCGAGATTGTCTGTACAACGGATTACCAGACTGCCTCCAGATGGAGATATTTTATCACGGATTGAATCCTGCATCGTAGACGGCTACCAATGCGGCAGCAACTGAAAGTCTGTTTGATAAAACTTATGATGAGGCGAAGAATATCTTTGATCGCATATCAAAAAATCATGAAGATTGGCAGGGAAGTGATCAACGAATAAAACTTTGAGAAGGTAACGTAAACAATGGGGCCATCGCATCTTTACAGAATCAAATGAATGCCATGATTAATCTATTATAGGGCATCGCAATCAACAACTCTAGAATGCAAAGAGGGTAGGTCAACGCAATTGAACAGACGAGCACCAGTTGTGCAACTTGTGAAGAATCACATCTGATTGAAGAATGTCCAAGGAATCCGCAGTCAGTCTACTTTGTAAAGAACAACCCTTTCTCTAACACATACAACCCCGGGTGGAGAAACCACCCTATTTTTGCTTGGAAAACTAACCAACAACAAAGTTATCAACCTATGGCACAAAAAGAAGGACCGCCAGGATTTTTCCAACAAACGAACGGTTAACAGCAACAACAAGCCAGCAGCTCGCAACCACCGCCATCATTCTCTCTGAAAAACCTACTAAAATAGTATATTGAAAAGAATGAGACGATCTTCTAGAACCAAGCGACTTCCATCTGTAATCTAGAAATCCAAATAGGACAGATTATGGGAGAGCTAAAAATAGACCACAAGGGACGCTATTGAGCTCGACTGAGCTCCCTTGTAACCCGGGGAATACAAGGAAAGAAAAATGCCTAGCAGTCTCCTTACTAAGTGAAAAGATGACAGCGGAAGAAAGGAAAGAGCCTAGCAGGACCAATCCGAATGCGATGGAATCCAAGAACTCGTTGACACCAGATGAATCAGAAGAGCCCGAGACGATGAAATCGGAAGTTACGTCCACCTTTAAGCCTCTAAAACACGAAATAGAGAAGGTATAGCTACCACAATTCCTGCAAAGATTGAAAAAGAAGTAGAATGATGAAGGAAAGATCGCTACAGTGGCATTAACGCAAGGATCAAACATTATAATCCCATCGAAGATGTGCAACCCAGGAAGCTTCACGATACCCTGCTCAATTGGAGGGGTCTTTATCGGTCAAGTACTATGCGATCTTGGGGCGAGTATAAATTTAATGCCACCGTCAATCTTCAAACAATTGAATGTGGGACAACTGACATGTATGATAGAGACTTTCCAGCTTGCGGACAGGTCCCTAGTACACCCTAAGGAAGAGTTGAAGGATGTCTTGGTCAAAATTGATAAATTCATTCTACCGGCAGACTTCATCATTCTAGATCATGAGGCTGACGAAGATGTGCCCATCATATTGGTACGACCATTTCTATCTATTGGTCGTGCTCAAATTGATGTGCACAAATGAGAGATCCCGATGAGCATTAATGGGAAGAAGCTCAAGCTTTAGGCAATCAAGATCCCAGAGGATCAAAAAAAGGAGAGAAAACCTCCGTGGAGCTGAGGAATCCAGACTGAAGAAGAAACGAGTAGTCCATGAGTTGATATGCGATAGAAACTCATCAATGACGCATTTTTTTTAGTATCCTTTTGATATCTTTCTTTCATGAACTTACCTTACTTTTTGTATAACCACTACTCTTTAGAATTTCCAACTCAGTCTTTCATAATTTTTACCCTTTTGATATTAAGCAATGATCATAGTGAACGATTGCAGAGGAGCTATGCGATAACCTAAAAACACGCGACCAGTTCGATCAACCCATCGCAATCGAGGAATCGACCCACCACAAGCAAGGATGTGATCACAAATGATGCGGGCAACAGAGCAAATTTGGGGGTTGTTCTTTCTTTGACTCTTTTATTCCAAATTTTTCACTTCTCGCATCTCATTTTAATATTGCTAATTTTATTACCACATCCTCTTTAGTTTGACGCAATCATTGAATTTTGATTACTTTATTTAGTCACCACATTCTTCCCCATACCAGTTATGATTTCAATGATGAAATTTATGCCTTTATTTCTTACCGCATGTACTAGAGTCAACTTAATTTCATGATAGTCAATTCATGAAACATTTCAAAAGTTAGCGGTCCACCAGCTTTCTTTCAAACGATTTTTACGAAATTTCCTAAGAGCATCGTATGAGTTATTTCATCTATTAGCAATAAAGACATTACTGTGTATAAATTTGGGGGTGCTAGTATTTATTTTCAACCTCGCTACTTTTAGAATTTCAATTCAAAAAAAAAAGAAAATCATAACGTTGAGATCAGAACTTACTCATAGTTGGATGTCACATGACACCCATGGGGACAAGCCAAAACGAAGGTAGGAATCGTGATCAACGCATAAATCAAGTGATCGCAACTCCGCTGTCAAATAAAGAATTGGGCATGAGTTTAGATTGAGAAAGAGCACCTTGCTCGTAGTTGGATGCTCGCATGACACCCGTGGGGCCAAGCCAAAACGAAGGCTAGGAACTTGGATTAGTGCAAGATCAAATATACATACATACATACACACACACACACACACACATATATATATAAATCGCGCAAGGATAAAAAATCACTTGGAAACACCCTAGTTGGTGAAAGTTTTGAAATAAATCATGCGATGTCTTGAAAACGAGTAAAGTTTTCTTTGAAGGTTAAAATTGCGGTCCCTAAAAATTAGAAGTATTTTAATGAGAGACTAGGATAGAAATTAAGAAGGCGTTGGTTCATGAAATTTGAATAAGGCACCTTAAGAAATTTAGGTAGAGTAAAAGCGGTTGACTTTTTAAAGAAAATCTTTAGTTTATGCTTGAGGACAAGCATTGTTTTAAATTTGGAGGTGTGATAATGGATAGAAATACATGTTATTGCAGCTCAAATAAGTAAAACAATGAGAGAATGCGACAGTAAAAATAAGAAATATCATGTCCAAAAGCGTTAAACTAAGGAAATTTCGATCGCATGTGCCCATCACATAAAAAAATTTAATTTACTTATTTTTTGCAAGAAAAATGCATTGGCGCAAGTAAAATTACGTCCAAGGAATTAGGCGTCTGCGCGCTTGAAAGATTGCGATCGCAAAGTCATGCAATCATATGCGGTCGTGAGAAGTTGCTCAAAAAGGTGGCCACATAAATACTGTGCATCAAGGTGACAGCATAATAAATCATGATGGGACGGAAAGCTGATGATGGTCGAATCCAAATTTAGTTGACAAGCCGTTAAAGCCACCTGTAGCAAGTACACTCAACTTTTAGTGACCATTAATCAACGCATCAGAGCAGGAGATTTAATGACTGCCCATCATTGTGATCATTAGAGAGAAAGGCTACTTCACCTTGAGCTCTATAAATACCGAAGGGAGACGAAGAAGTCGAGAGATCATTCCCGAACAGATCGACAGGCTGCTGGAAAGCGCTACAGAAGGAGAGAAGGCCAACACTTGCGAGAGCAAGAATATTCATCTGGACAGAGTTGGAATGAAAAAGACAGTGTAAAAGGCCACGGGAAGCAAGACATTGATACCGAGCTTCTTATCTCTACATTCCATTGCTATTTTGTATTAAACATTTTATTTATAGTAAATGGAAATCTCATTTCAATCTATGTTCAATCTCTCCATACTTCGCATGAGTAGCTAAATTTCTAAATGGGTTGAGAAGTACTTAGCTAGCATGACCTAAAATTTACATTTTATGCGATCATCTTGTCTTATGTATGCGTCATTCACCCTTTAGAGATACTTAAGAGAGTAGTCTAAAGATAGAATCTAGACTCGAGAAAGTCAGATTAGAACCGTATAAGCAAGAAATAGTAACTTAGACATAAGTTCTATTGCTATTAACACATCGCATGCACCCTAGAAATAGGATAGGATAGTATGCGGTCACCTTGTTTTATGTGTGCATCATGCATCATCGCATAGACAAGAATAGAGGCTTAGACATAAGTCCTATCAAATTTTTTGTATACATCGCATGCGTCCTAGAAATAGGAATTATGGAATTTGCATTGAGAGGTGACGTGTTGTTGTTTGTGTGTAGCATGATCGCATAACTTGTACGTAATCTTGTAAAAGTGTTAGCTAAACCTCTCTCAACTCGTTCATTGCATACTCATTGTAACTCTCGATTTCATCAATTCTCGTTCGAACTCCGTCATATAGGAATATTCTTAATCAAAACACCATCCAACTTATTTGTTTTCACCATCGCAAGAGAATCAAAGTAACTATCACATATTTACTCATAGTTCCTATGTTCGACCCTGGACTTACCAAGAAACCTAGTGAGGCTTATACTTGGGTCTTATTAGGAAAACTTGCATGTTCACCATATAAAATATCACCACAAACTCACACAATAATCGCATCACAATTCACAACGCATCAATTGACAAGAGCGAGATTTAAAGCGAATAAGAGTTCTTCAACTGGTATGTCTCTCGCTCCGTTTGTTGTTTATGTTGAAAAGCATGCCATAATTTGTTGTATATGCATAACTTGTATGTTTGGTTATGAATGCGGTATTTCTATCACAATGAGTTTGGAACAATCTTGCTTCCACTCAGAGGTACTCTTTGATAAGATTTCCTTCAAAATCATCATTCTCCACTAAACAAGTCTCCAAAACAAGCAAATCATATTTACCTTGTTTGGTATTCTTCTTTTCTACCAAATATCTGAGGCAGTTTCTCTTCCAGTGCCCGTCTTGCTTGCAAGGAAACATTTTCCCTTGTCAACCCTCACTGGTGGTCTATCCCTTGGAGCAACAAGTTGTGGGTTAGCAAGTGCCTTCCTCTTACCACCCTTCTTCTTCTTCCACTTTTTGGTGCCAGAAGAAGAAAGTGCTAACTTAATTCCAGAGGTCGAACCTTTGTGGAACTTTTTGGATGATGAAGCAACATTTATTTCACCCTTCTTCTCTTTACTTTTCAACAAGGATTGGAAAGTCTGCAACTCGTTGAGTAGAGTTGTAAGGTTGTAGTCAATTCAGTTCAGAACAGCATTGCTACAAAAGTGAAGGAAGCTATCTGGTAAGGATTAAAAAATAATGCTAATTTGGCTGACCTCATCGATGCTCGACCCATTCATCTCAGCCATGTTAAAATGGGTAATCATGTTGAGAACGTGTTCTCGAACAGATGACCCCTCTTGCATCCTTGAGTTGAAGATGTACTTGAGAGAGTTGTGCCTAAACTGTGCGGACGATTGTCTGAACATTCCTTGTAGGGACTCCATGATCTCATGTGCAGTGACCATGGGCTCATACGTTTTGGCCAAAACTTTGTTAAGTCTGGCCAAGATGTACGCTCGGGCCTTTTTGTTCACCCGTGTCCATCACTCGTATTCTTCTCGAACATTTCGAGCAACAGTAGCAGATGGAATAGGAGGACACTCCTACGTAAGGACGAATCTAAGATCATCGATGATTAAAATCGTGTAAATGGTGTTTTTCCAACTAGCGTAATTCTCGCCAGTTAGTTTATTGATGGCAAGTAAACTTAAGGTCGCGGTAGCCTAATAATATTGCTAAAAAATGAACAAACTTAATTAAGTCTACTTGCATTAAACCACTTTTAGAAAACGATTCACATTGTAGCAAAATAGTTTAGTGTATCCTAAGTTACATCTATTTTGCAATGATGCTTCAGTAAGGTAGGACAAATGTCACTGTAGGGTGATCAAGTGCCCCTTCACTGAAATGAGACATTCTCAACCATTAGACAGAAACAACTCCTTGTAACTGAATCTAATAGTCATCATTGTTCGGTCCAGAATTTGTTAACATCCTTAACGATTCTGTGTAAGTGTAACCCCTCATTTTAGGTCCTAGAGTCCCGCCTTAATAAGCCAACCTTAAGGAAAAGCCAATTAGGACAAGAGACTAAAGCAACCCTATCCATTACTAGAGATCAAATAAAGAGTTATGCAAAACTGTCATCCTTTAGGGAGGACACCCATGATGCCACGAGGCGATGCATATAAGTTTATCCAACCTAATGTGAGAGACCGAGGGATATGTTGTCACACGTCCAGCACCCACTTACTATGAACACACTCTCCACAACTTGCTATTGACTTACCCAAATGCCACCCGTAGAGGGACACCTATGGTGCCTCAAGGCTAAGGATAGATCTCATGGTGTGAAATGTTAGAGAGAAACGTGTATGGGATAAAGTGAAGTATCATATACTCCATTTTCCTCCCACTGAATGTTTTACCTAGGGTTTATTAACTTGGAAAGTCCGACTACTGATTTTATCTAAGTGATTTGTTTAATTCGCTAAAAAAAAACACTTGCTTTTGATGATTAAACAACTTTGATTAGAAGGGAGTTTGTGAGTTTGGAGGAGGAAGACGATTGAAGAAGAACACACTATCGTAGAGCAAACTCTTCAATCGTGTAGTGTAAAGACTCCTATCGCATGGGCTCTTTGTTCTCGTGTAGATTGGATATGGAAAAAATAAAATCATATTTTATTTATTCCATTTTGCCTTAAAAACCAACTAACCACTAAGGTGATTAGAGAGAAATAAGGATTAATTATCCAAAATAATCAATAATATAAATAAATATGATAACTAACTTATCATATTATATTTATAACCTATAGTTTTAATATTACATCATATACAATATAAATTATAGTTCTTTTTCTCTATTTTATGGAATTTAATATAAATCATATTTATATTAAATTTAACAACTATGAATCTCATTCATAGAAAATATATTTGAATCACATTCAAATATTTATTCTTCCAATTAAACTATAATATAAATACATTATATCAATTATATCATATATAATTGAATGAATTTAGTTATATCATATATAATTAAATTCCCTCTTATTAATTTGAACATTTCAAATTAACCAAAAAACTGATTCTCAACTAAATCCTTTTGAGCTACCAAGGGAACTTTTGGACCTGTAGCTTGAAGCTCCAATGGTATAATAATTAATTAAACTATTTAATTACATTATCCACCATCCATTAACTGTTAGGCACTCCACTAAAGACCAACAGCTGCACTCTTCGCACTACAGATATATTTTTATGTCCATTAGATATAACCAATCAATAATACGATGACCCTTCACAAATTACTCGTAAGTATAGTTGGGCCAAATTACCGTTTTGCCCCTGTAGTTACCTCTAATTCCTTAAGTACCATTGATCCCTCTAATGAACAATAGATCATAGTCTCACTATGACTAAACCCCTCTTGGGCCAAGAGAGGGTGTGGCACCACATTGTTCAAGACTTGGAATCAGCCCTTAAGGGAGTAATTTATCTACTTACACCTGCTTCGGGGAATGAGTGAATTACATCTTGTGTAGCTGAGTTCCCAGCTCCCTAATCAGAGGAATCCCAAAATGGTAGGCTTGTTGAATCGGCGATCTGGCTACTCTCACCAATACAAATCAAAGGACCGCTCTCATAGGTAGGAGTTCACAACTCAATCAGGATTAAGGTCATGTTACCTATGGTCATCCTAGTGAAATGAAAATCTCTATTATAAACGGCGTTACATAATGAGTTTAAACATTTCGTGGTCCAGTCTTATATAAACTCCTTTATATAGAATATCCCTACTCGCATGTCTAATACATGAATGATCAAGATCAGATCATTTATAGCACTTTACAACATTTGTAACATCTACAAAGTGGACCATACTCGTAGTGTCACCAGGATAAGGTTTACCTTATCTATATACTACAAACCATTTAGGTTATCACTTAAACATGATCCACCTGTATGTCTCCACATATATGTTTAAGTTACAACGATAACCTTGGATGTTAGTTTATTGGTTTGTGATTAATGCAACTAAGATATCATATATTTCATAGACAAAGTGAATAAAATATCATATATTATAAATCACATATAAGTTTGCTCATGCAAGGTTTACAAACTATAGGACCCTACGAGATTTAGGGCATCAACCCAAACACTTTGGTCCTGCAAGAGAAGGGTTCAAATATTGTAGACCATTAATTCAAATTAATGGAACTCATCTCTAAGGGAAAATTATTGACCACATTATCTATTTATGCGAATGGGCATATATTTCCCCTTGCTTTTGCTATTGTTGAAGGTGAAAACCTGTTCGGTTGGTCATGGTTTTTGTGGGCATTGTGTGAATATGTTACCCAACGAGATGGTATTTTCTTGATTTCTATAGATATAAGGGCATTCTCGCTGCAATTAACAATGAGTAAATTGGTTTGAGTGAACCTAGAGCATACCTTTGATATTGTCTTTCCCATGTTGATAGTAATTTCAATATGAAATATAAATCAAACCAATTAAAAGAATTAGTGTTTAAGATAGGAAATCAACAACAAAGTTGCAAATTCATTCGGTGCATGAAAGAGTTGAAACAATTGAACCCTAAGTACCTTGAATGTTTTTCTGATATTGACTTGAAAAAATGGACATAATCACATGATGATGGGTACCGCTATGGGTGGATGATAAGCAATGCAACTGAATGTATGAATGGTGTTTTCAAAAGTGTTAGAATGTTACCAATTACTTCTTTGGTTAGGCTAACATTCTATCATACAATACTGTATTTTGAACGTCGAAGACAAGAGATAAGTGAAGCACTCGACCGTAGGGACATGTATATAAAATATGCCATGAGAAAACTGAAGAGGTGGGAAAAACGAGCATCTGCACATACAGTGACATCTATTGATAGAGAAACTCAAACTTTTGAATTACAAACTAGCCTATGTATGATTTCTCCCTATAAAGGCTAACACACACAAATTGCAAGCTTGAAAGAAGAGACTTGTTCTTGTAATAAGTGGTAGTCATTCAAGATTCCATGCTCTCATGTAATTGCAGTTTGTAATTACATGTGTTTACATATATATCTCTTATTAATGAATGCTACAAATTGTCCCATTTCAAGCGATGTTATGAAGGTCGCTTCCATCTAATACAACACCAAGATTATTGGCCAGAATTATCATTTACAGTAGTTCGTCAAAATGCAGACTTACTAAGAGAACAAGGTTGCCCAAAAAGTACGTGCATTCATAATGAAATGGATTGGAGAGAAGCTAGCCAAAAAGTTTGATGTAAATTTGCATGGGAGAAGGACATAACAAGCATACTTGTCCACAATGTACGTTTGGTGCTTCCTCTTCAGGCCGTTGATGACTTTATTATGTAATCCATTTTTTATGTTTTTGATTTTTTATGTAATTGTATTTTTTATATGATAGATTTTGTTATGGAATTGACTATATGTGATGTAATTTGAATTTCTTAGGTAATGGAGCCTGGTCCTTCTAATCCCATACTACCCATCGTTCATAATCGATATGGGATAGTTCTTCTATTGTAGTTTTGAGTTGTTCGAGAAGGGAGGCATTTGCACAACATACTATCCCGTTTGATCCAAGTATTACTTCTTACGTACAAGAAGCTAGTTTTCTTAAGGTTTCACAGATTGGATTTATCCAACTTGATTGACACCTCATTACTACATTAGTAGAGCGTTGGAGACCAAAAATCCACACATTTCACCTACTTTGTGGGGAACGTACAATTACGTTGCAGGATGTTGCTATTCAGTTTAGGTTACGAGTGGACGAGCTCTTGGGCATTCTACCAGATGATCTGAAAGGCTTAAGATTGAGTATCTCGTGGTTAGTATCCCAATTTCCAAAATTGCCTCCCGATGACGACGATATCTCGTAGGGTCCTATAGTTTGTAATTATATTGTACAAACATTTTATTTATGTAATAAAATATGTGATATTGTATTTCAAAATCAGTTGCAATTAACCAAAAACCAATAAACTAACATCCAAATATTGTAGCTTAAACATATGTAGACACATATAGGTGGATAATGTTTAAGTGATAACCTAAATGGTTTGTAGTAGATGGATAAGGCTAGATACCTTATCCTAGTGACACTACAATATGGCCAGCTTTGTAGATGTTACAATTGTTGTAAAATGCTACAAATGATTTGATCCTGATCATTCATGTGGAGACATGTGAGTGAGGATATTCTATACAAAAGAGTATGTATAAGACCAGATCATGAAATGTTTAGTCTCATTATATAAAATCGTTCATAATAGAGACTTCATTTCACCAGGATGACCAAAGGTAACATGATCTGAATATTGAGTGAGTTATGAACTCCTACCTATGAAGGCGATCCTTTGGTTTGTATGGGTGAGAGTGGCTAGATTTTCAACTCAACAAGCCTACCATTTTGGGGATTCGTCTAATTGGGGAGTTGGGAACACAACTACACAATAAGGAATTCACCCCTTCCGCAATGTCGGGGCAAGTACATAAATTGCTCCCTCGCTGATTATGGGGCTTGAACAATGTGGTGTCATACCCTCTCCTGGCTCGAGAGGGGTTTGATCATAGTTGGACTATGATTTATTATTCATTAGAGGGATCAATTTTACTTCAGAAGTTAGATATAACTACAGGGGCAAAACGGTAATTTTGGCCCAATCGTATTGTTGATTGGTTATATCAACTGGACACATAAATATATCTGTAGTGTGAAGAGTGCAGTTGTCGGTCTTTAGTGAAGTGTCCAACAGTTAACGGATAGTGAATGATTTAATTAAAAGAGTTTAATTAATTATTCACGTACTGTTGAAGCTTCAAGCTACATGTTCATAAGGTCTCCTAGCTCACGGGAATGAATGAGAATCAATTTTTTGATTAATTTGAATTGTTCAAATTAATTGAAGAAATTAATTATATGTGGTATAATTAATTTAATCTAATTATATATATGATTTAATTACTATAATGTATTTGATACATTATAATATAAAGTTCATTTGAGAGGAAATAAATATTTGAATATGATTCAAATAGTAATTATATGAATTTGATTCAGAAAATTAAATTTAATATAAATGGGATTTATATTAAATGTCATTGGTGAGATAAAAGAAACTATAGGTTATATTGTATTTGATACAATATAGAAACTATAGATTATGTGTTAAATTTGATATAATATATAGTTTAATATATATATATGTATATATATTATATGATAAGGTAGATACCATATAAATATATATTAAATTGATTTATGAAAATAAATTATTTTATTTATTTTAAAAATCATTTTGGGAGGGAGTTGTAACTCCATCCTCCTCTTTTTTCTCTAAAACATGCTAGTGGGGAAGAGGAAAGTTCTTCTTCTTCCTGGTGTGGTTTCACAAAGAGGATAATGATACACAAAAACGTTCTAGAGATAATATGTATCATTTCTCTTCTTCTGATCTCTCTCAAAATCTCTCTCTTCCAGAAATAGTCATAGCCCACTAAACTCCTTGATTCTCGCCCAGAGAATATAGAGGTAACATTCGTTGTGGTGTCCTCATTGACGATAGAGGGTTCGAGATTGTTCGTGACAAGACTCGAAGAAGGAATCTCGTGAAGAATAGTTCTTCATGGGTAAGGTTTCTTAAACCCTTTTTCTTTTCTTTAAAATGTTTTTAAAGCATGCTGCAATTTTATTTTAAATGCATAATCTGTTTGTTTTTTGCTGTAAAATTTATGTTCTATAAATTTTGGGTATTTGGTTTGATCTCATGCTTCCATTGAAGGACCTTCAGTGGTTCCTTCAATTGGTATTAAAGCCAAGTTTATGGCCCAAATTTTTCAAAAATTTTGGATTAATTTTACAGTGTTCTAGTGGAATTTTGCATTTTGTAATTCATGTGATGAATGTTTTGTGGAATGTACTATTTTGTGATTACTGGATTTTTTCAAGATATGATTGTTTAGATTTATCGCTTTCAATTTACAAATTGTTTTATAAGGGCCCAGGTTTTTGGGGCGTTTAAATGTGATCGAGTTTGTATTTAAAGTTTTGAGTCGCTTGTGCTATTTCCGGTGTGTTTTCAAGAGAAAAAGAAGTCCAATTGGAAGAAGAAGAAAGATCCTACATTCATTGCTAGGCGATGCCTGCCATGCGACGACATTTAGCGTGAGTTACTATGCGATAGCACTATGTGATCATGGCTACGTGTTAGCATTGTGTGATCGTGGCTATGTGATAACACTGTGTGATCATTACTATCCGATAGCACTGTGTGATCTTTATTAGGCGTGGCGTTGGATGACCGTAGCTATACGATAGCACTATGCGATAAAGCTGGGTGGTTCGGTCGAGGGATTCAAGACCCAGTTCACTTGTTTCAAACTGGCTGACTCTTAATTTGTATTAGTTTGTTTTTTAATTTGTTTTAGATATCCAATCCTGTTCCATTAATTTTCTTTAAATTATGCATGTGATGTATGATTATTTTATTATTATATGTCATATTGTATGTCATATAGTATAAAATCCCACCATAGGATATGCATTTAATTTCATGCATCATTTATATTATAATTGTTATAATATATGTTTAGATGCATGTTTTAATATTATAGCATGCTCATGCATTATATAGCATAAATGTTATAATATACGCATGCATGCATTAATATATATACATGCATCATTTATATTATAAGAGATATAATATATAATATGAATGTATGTTTCAAGTATGTTATTAATAATTCCATTACTTTAGTATATAATTGTTATGTATATTGGTAATGAAATGAAATTGCATGAAGCATGTCACCACTTTAAGGTAATTTATAATTGTTATAAAATTACCTAAGTATGCTTTACTTACAATGTATGGTTTTAATTTATTTCATTTTTTTATAATTTTTATAACAAAAATGAAATTAGAAAGTAAAATCAATAATTCAGAGTTGGATGCAAACTTTAGGTTAAAATCATCTTTTAAAATTGTTTTAAAATGTGATTCAGATAGATCTAAGATCACATTTCTAATGAGATTAGAAATATAAGTTTAATCTTTTAATCGGTTGAATAGGATTAAATTCATTCTTAATAAAATATTAACTTTTTAACAAATATATCTATAAGAGACCTTTTGTCTAAGGCTAGTTCTGTCTAGGCTGGGATATTTAAGTTGACGGAAACTTAACACTCTTATCTGGGAACTTACCTAGAAAGGTGAATTAGATAGATTTGTTACAGGTATGAAAGGTTGATTAAAGTTTTTTAAAGAGTTTAATAGACTTTAATCAAAATTGTTTAACTATCCAAAGACAAGTTTTGTTTTTGGGCAAATTAAACAATCACTTAGTTAAAATCAGTAGCAGGATTTTTCTAAGTTAATTAACCCTAGGTAAAATACTCAGTGGGAGGAAATAGGGTATATGATATTTCATTTTATCCTCTTCACATTTCTCCCTTAAAGTTCACACCATGAGAACTATACTTGGCCTCGAGGCACCTTAAGTGTCCCTCTACGGATGGCATTTGTATAGATCAATATCAAGGTGAATGGAGAGAGTGTTTACAGTAAGTGAGAGTAGGACGTATGACAACACATCCCTCGGTCTCTCTTATTAGTTTGAAGTAAAGTTCCATGTATGGCCTCGTGGCACCATGAGTGTCCCCCTATAGGATGACATTTTTGCATGACTCTTTATTCAAACTCAAACAATGGATAGGGTTACTTTAGTTTCATGTCCCAGTCGGTTTTTTCCTACGGTTGGCTCATTGGGGCAATACTTAAGGACTTTGCATGATGGGTTACACTTACAAGAATTTTTAAGCGAGTTTAACAAATTCTGGACCGAACAATGGTGACTAATAGTGACAGTAACAAGGAGTTGTTATGTCTATTAGTTGAGGTTGTCTCATTTTAGTGAGGGGGCACCTGATCACCCTATGGTGACTTTTGTCCTGCCTCACTGAAACATCATTGCAAAATAGATATTACTTAGAATACATTAGACTATTTTGCTAAAAAAAATTGGTTGTTATGATGGTTTAATGCAATTTAGACTAATTATAAATAATTTGTATGGTTTCAACAAACATATTTGAATATGACTTCCGCAACCTTAAATTTACTCGTCACTGATAAACTAACAGGCGAAAATTACACTTCATGAAAAAAACACGATTAACACATTCCTCATCATTGATGACCTACGTTTTATCCTTTTGAAGGGTTGTCCTCCTATTCTAGCTCTCAATGTTGCTCTAAATGTTCGAGAAGCATACGAGTGATGGACACATGCAAACGAAAAGGCCCAAGTGTATATCTTGGCAAGACTTTCCAAAGTCTTGGCCAAGAAGCATGAGCCTATACTCACAGTACGTGAGATTATGGAGTCTCTAAAAGGAATGTTCGAACAACCGTCCGCACAACTCAGGCATGACCTTCTCAAACATATCTTTAATGCTCGTATTCAAGAAGGGGCATCTGTTCGAGAACATGGTCTCAACATTATGGTCCACTTCAACGTAGCGGAGATGAGTGGGTCCATCATCGATGAAGCCAGTCAGGTTAACTTCATTCTGGAATCTGTACCTGAAAGTTTCCTACAGTTTCATAACAATGTTGTTATGAATAGAATTGACTCCAACCTGACCACCTTATTCAACGAGCTACAAACCTTCCAGTCTTTGATGAAAACCAAGGGACAGAAGGGTGAAGCAAATGTTGCTTCATCTTCTAAAAAGTTGCCAGAGGTTCAATCTCTGGAACAAAATCTGTTTCTTCTTCTTCTGGCACCAAAAAGTGGAAGAAGAAGAAAGGTGGAAAGGGGAAAGCTAACCCACCAGCTGCTGCCCAAAAGAAAGCCAAGGTTGCAAAGGGAATCTGTTTCCATTACAACCAGGAGGGACAGTGGAAGAGGAATTATCCCAAATACTTGGCGGAAAAGAAGAAGGCCAAGCAAGGTAAACATGATTTACTTGTTTTAGAAACCTATTTAGTGAAGAATGATGATTCGGCATGGATAATTGATTCAAGTGCCACTAACCACGTTTGTTCTTCATTTTAGGAAATTAGTTCCTGGCAGCAACTGAAAGCTGGGGAGATGACGATGCAGGTTGGAACTAGGCACGTGGTCTCAACTGTGGTAGTAGGAGGTCTTCAATTAACTTTACAGAATAGATATATTTTGCTAGAAAATGTATATGTAGTTCCTAGTTTGAAGAGGAACTTAATTTCTGTGAAGTGTTTATTAGAACAAAATTATTGCATAAATTTCTTTGTAAATAAAGTATTTATTTCAAAGAATGGTGTTAATATTTATTCTGTTGAACTGGAAAATAATCTTTATGTTTTAAGACCATTAGCATCTAAAGCCCTCCATAACACTGAAATGTCTAAAACTGTGGTAACTCAAAATAAAAGACTTGAATTTCTCCTAAAGACAATGCCCAACTTTGGCACTTGAGATTAGGACACATCAATCTCAATAGGATTGAGAGGTTAGTGAAGAATGGACTTTTAAGCGAGTTAGAAGAAAATTCTTTACCTGTATGTGAGTCATGCCTTGAAGGCAAAATGACTAAAAGACCTTTTATTGGAAAAGCTCACAGGGCAAAATAACCCTTAAAGCTAGTACATTCAGACCACTGTGGTTCGATGAATGTAAAAGCAAGATGACGGTTTGAATATTTCATCACCTTTATTGGTGATTATTCAAGATATGGGTATGCTTGTTTGATGCAACATAAGTCTGAATCTTTTGAAAAGTTCAAAGAATTTAAGGCTAAAGTTGACAATGCATTAAATAGAAAAATTAAAACATTTCGATCTGATCGAGGGGGAGAGTTTTTGGATCTAACATTCCAAAACTATTTGATAGAACATGGAATTGTATCCCAACTCTCAGTGCCTGGTACACCTCAACAGAATGGTATATCAGAAAGAAGAAATCAAACACTATTGGATATGGTTTAGTCTATGATGAGTTATGCTTCTTTATCTTATTCGTTTGGGGGTTTTTCAGTAAAGGCTGCAATGTATATTTTGAATTGTATTCCATCCAAAAGTGCTACAAGAACATCATTGGAATTATGGAATGGTCGAAAAGCTAATTTACGACATTTCAGAATATAAGGTCACCCACACATGTGCTTAAAGGAAAACTCTAAGAAACTGGAACCTCGTTCAAAGCTGTGCCTATTTGTAGGCTACCCCAAAGGAATGAGAGGTGGTTACTTCAAGGGAAAGATTATCATACCTTTGAAGACTTGTCTTCAAACACCCTCGATCAGAACACTCAAACAACACATGAACACTCGAACAAAGCGACTGCAACACAGCACGATCACAACAACCACCACATGAACACCGCGAACGCAACGAACGGCCTCCAAAACCTCGACATTAGTCGAGTTGAGTAAGATACCACCACAATGGTTACCTTGGTATTTTTGGTGTGAAAATCCATGAGTATGGGCTCTGTGTGGACTTCGTTAGAGGAAGAAACTAAAGGAATAACAATCATGTAAACGATTGAGCAAGTGGGAGATAACAAAAGTCTATCGTATAGACGATGCCCAATCGTTTTGCAAAAGCTCTACAATCGTTTAGCTATCGTCCAGCTGGGTGAACTATCGTATAGTGTCACTCCACAATCGTTTAGTCTCTTTTTAGCTATCGTTTAGTGAATTTAATCCACTTGACAACTTTTCCGTGAGAACTTATCGAGAATAGAAACTCTCACAACAACTTACTAAAATTAGGAAAACATTTTTCCTTTTATCTCACAGTTACCATGAAACCACCAATAACCTCCCACTCAATTTCGTTATTAGAGAAAAAGATGTAATTATTCAATAATTATATTATTATAAATATATATGATAACCAACTCTCCATATTATATTTATAACCTATAGTTTTAATATTTCATCTCATGAAACATATAAACCATAGTTCTTTTTCTATTTCATGGTATTTAATGTAAATCTCATTTCCATTAACCCTCCACTTGATGTATCTCATACATCACACCGATCATATCTTATATAATCTAATTTCATCTTATCAATTTGAAAATTTCAAATCAACCCCAAGAACTTATTCTCAACTTGAATCTATTGAGCTACTAAGGGGATCTTATGAACTGTAGCTCGAAGCTCCAACGGTACGTGAATAACTGACTAAACTCTTTAGTCATGGGATCCACTATCCGTTAACTGTCAAGCACTCCACTAAAGACCGACAACTGAACTCTACGTACTATAGATATATTATGTGTCCATATCAACCAATCAATAGTTCGATAACCCTTCACAGATCACTGGTAAGTACAGCTGGGCCAATAACTATTATGCCCCTGTAGTTACATCTAACTTTTTAAGTACCACTAATCCCTCTAATGAACATAAGTCATAGTCCTACTATGACTGAGTTCTCTCTTCCAAAGAAAAGTTGTGGCCACTATGTTCAAGACCTGAACTAGCCCTTAAGGGAGCAATCTATCTACTTACCTCTACTTCGGGGAAGAAGTGATTGAAGGATCTCATACCGAGAGTTCCATGAGCGGGTTTAGATCGCTCCAATTTCACAATGACCGAAACATAAACGACATACATTCAACACATACAGTTATGCATATAAAACTCATTATCGGCATGCTCAGAATACAATAATTAGCAAGGAAAAAGGTTCATACCAGGTGAAGACTCTCTTCATATGTCTTAACCGTAAGCAGCGGAAAACCTCCCATCGATCTACCAACACCCGGCAAGTATGTCGATTGCAACAACATGATCTGAACGTACACGAACAATGCAGTGGGGACGACACCACCATAAGAGAAACCCGGGTATCCTCGACGTTAAAAACCCAAAGAGTGGGCTCTGGTGAGTTTAGTATAAGACGGAGGAGAACACGTCGTGTAGGTGATAAGCAAGTGGGAAATGAAACTCTGCTATCGTATAGCAGAAATGCTTATCGTATAGTAGAAATGCTTATCGTATAGTAAAGCTACACGATCGTGTAGGAAAAACTGCACAATCGTTTAGGAAAAATGTATGCAATCGTTTAGAGAAAGCGTGAGGCAGACGATCGTTTAGACGAACAAGCTTCTATAGTATACGCTCTCGCGATCGCTTTCACGGTTTCTTTTGGGTGCGCGATAATACAAATGCATGATTAATTGTCAAAATGAAAACGATTTTCATTGTTTTAATCCGCCGGTTACCATAACCATCGCAGCCCCACTTCCCACGTCCGAACGTGAGTAAATTCGTTAATTATCAAATAATTAATCAATTAATTTAATTAATAAATACAATCATATTATATTTATATCCTATAGTTTGATATCATATATCTACTATAGTATTTTCTCATCTACTTGATATAAATCATATTTATATCTAATTTCCTCCAAAATAATGTATCTCATACATTTAGCCAATTATATCATATATAATTAACCAGTCCAATTATATCATATATAATTAAACTTCCTCTTGTCAATTTAAAACATTTCAAATTAACCCAAACACTTGTTCTCGACTTTATCTAAGCTACCCAGGTGACCTAATGGACCTGTGGCTGAAACTTCAACGGTACGTGAATAGCTGACTAAACTCTTTAGCCACGAGATCCACCATTCATTAACTGTCAGTGATTCCATTAAAGACCAACAACTGAACTCTTCTTACCACAGATATATTTTTGTGTCCATCGGATATAACCAATCATGAGTACGATGACCCTTCACAGATGCTCGTAAGTACAGCTGGGCCAATTTACCGTTTTGTCCCTATAGTTACATCTCACTCCTTAAGTACCACTAATTCCTTTAATGAATAATACAACATAGTCCAACTATGTGTGAATACCTCTCGGGCCAAAAGAAGGTGCGTGGTGCCATATCGTTCAAGTCCCGAAATCAGCCCTTAAGGGAGCCATATATCTACTTACCCCTACCTCGGGGAAGAAGTGAATTCCATCTTGTGTAGTTGAGTTCCCAGCTCCCAAATTAGACAAATCCTCGAAATGGTAGGTTTGAATTGGCGACCTGGCCACTCTTGAGTAACATCTTGTCAATATACGATGTCTGACATAGTGTTAGCACTTTGTTCTTATGATCCTGAAAGATCTGTATACCTAGAATAAACTGAGCCTCTCCCAAATCTTTCATTTGGAAGTGGGTCACTAGCCAGTTCTTAACTGCAGTCAGTAGACCTACATCATTCCCAATGAGTAGGATATCGTCTACATACAACACTAAGGAGGCTATTGAAGCATTGATGATCTTCTTGTAGACACAAGGTTCATCAACGTTTTGGTCAAAGCCATACGACTTGATCGCAGCATCAAATCGTATGTTCTAAGATTGAGACGTCTGTCTCAGTCCATAAATGGCCAATTCAGTTTGCAAACTTTTTGCTCTTGACGTTGGGCTATGAATCCCTCGGGCTGCACCATATAAATGGTCTCCTCATGATTGCCATTCAGAAAGGTCGTCTTGACGTCCATTTGCTAGATCTCATAATTATAATAAGCTGCAATGGACATGAGGATGCAGATCGAATTTAACATGGCAACAGGCAAGAAAGTCTCCTCATAATTGACTCCCTCTATCTGGGTATAACCTTTTGCCACAAGTCGAGCCTTGAAGGTCTATACCTTCCCATCAGCATCCCGTTTGCACTTGTAGATCCATTTACAACCTATAAGGCAAACCCCATTAGGCGGATCTACAAGATCCCATATTGAGTTGAAGTACATCGACTCCATCTCGAGATCCATGGCCTTGACCCATTCATCCCAATCAACATCCTCCATTACCTTATTATAAGACAACGAATCCTCAACGTCACCATCTACTACCATAGCAAGGATTTCCATGAAACCTAGATAGCGAACGTGTGGGTTTGCAACCTTCCCACTATGTCGAGGTTCCCTACTCTTGAGGTGGAACCGACCTACTGGATGAACTCCCATCAACAACTCTTATTGATGTAGCAGGCTCTTTAACAACTCTTGTTGAAGTTTCAGTAGTTTCATTGGAAAGCTCACGCAACACGAGTTTGCTCCGTGGACTATGCTCCCTTATATGATCATCCTTCAGGAAAGTAGCATTTGTTGAAACGAACACCCTATTTTTCGTTGGATCATAAAAATAACCCCCTCGTGTACCTTTGGGTAGCCTAAAAAGAGTCATAACCTTGACCGTGGTTCCAACTTCTTGGGATTAGCCTCAAGCACATGTGCAGGGCAACCCCAAATGTGGAAATGACGTAAACTAGCTTTACGGCCATTCCACAACTTCAAAGGTGTTCTTGCAACACTCTTGGAAGGAACACAGTTGAGTATGTACATCGCAGTCTCCACTACGAAACCTTAAAACGAGTCCGATAAGGAAGCCTAACTCATCATCGAGTGAACCATGTCTAACAAGGTCCTATTTCTCCTCTCCGCCACACCATTCTGCTGAGGTGTACTCGACGTTGAGAGTTGGGAAACGATTCCATGTTCTATCAAATAGTCCTGGAATGCAGAATTCAAAAACTCTTCACCTCGATCGGATCGAAGTGTTTTAATCCGTTTATCTAATGCATTTTCAACTTCAGCCTTGAGCTCTTTGAACTTTTCAAAGGATTCATACTTTCGTTGAAAAAGATAAACATACCTGTACCTGGAGTAATCATCAGTAAAATTGATAAAATACTCATAGCCACCTCGGGCTCGCACATTCATAGGACCACAAAGGTCAAAATGTACTAACTCAAGAGGCTCCTTAGCTCTAGAACCTTTTCCAATAAAAGGTCGTTTAGTCATCTTACCCTCAAGGCAAGATTCGCACACAGGTAAAGAATTTTCTTCTAACTCACTTAGAAGTCCATTCTTCACCAATCTCTCAATTCTATTGAGATTTATGTGCCCTAAACATAGGTGCCAAAGTTGGGCATTTTCTTTTGGAGAAATTCATTGACGTTTTGATTGAGTTATGGCAGTTCTGAACATTTCAGTATTATGGAGGGAATTAATGGCTAACAGCCTTAGCACATATAAATTCAATTCCAGATTTGCTGTGCAAATAAAGACACCATCTTTATGGATAAATGTTTTACTCAAATTGAAAGAAACAGTGTATTTACATTGCAATAGACACTTTACAGAAATTAGGTTCCTTTTTAGTTCAGGAACAATATATACATCCTTTAAAATTAGAAACCTATTATGTAAAGTTAACTGGAGTCCTCCCACTGCCACAGTTGAGACGACGTGCCTGGTGCCTACTCGCAACGACATCTCACCAGCTTCCAACTGTCGCCAAGATATAATCTCCTGGAAAAAAGAAAAAACATGGTTAGTGGCGCCTGAATCAATTATCCAGGCAGAATCATCATTCTCCACTAAACAAGTTTCAAGCACAAGTAAATCACATTTATCTTTATCTGCCTTGGCCTTAACCTTAGCTGTTTTCTTCTCCTTCAGATACCGAGGACAGTTCCTCTTCCAATGTCCATCTTGGTTGCAATGGAAACACTTTCCTTTAGCAACTGGTGGACGCCTCCTCGGGGCGACAAACGGTGGCTTAGTNGCCTCCTCGGGGCGACAAACGGTGGCTTAGTAGGTGCCTTCCCTTTTCCCTTACCACCCTTCTTCTTCTTCCCCTTTGCAGAGTTAAAAGTAGATGGTGCAGACTTCGTTCCTGAGGTCAAATCTCTATGGAACATCTTTAAGGATGAAGCAACATTTGCCTCACCCTTCTGGCTCTCCTTACTTTTCAGTAAAGATTGGTATGTCTACAACGCATTGAGGAGAGTTGTAAGGTTATATTTCACTTTGTTAAGAATCACATTGCTAACAAAGTGTAGGAAGCTCTCCGGCAAAGAATGCAGGATTATGCTAACCTGGCTGCCTTCATCAATGGTAGATTCTTCAACGCCACCACATTGAAATGGACCATCATGTTTAGCACATGTTCACGAATAGAGGTGTCTTCTTGCATTTTGGAGTTGAATATGTATTTAAGTTCCTCATGCATAAGTTGTTCAAACGGTTGTTCAAACATCCCCCGCAGGTACTCCATGATCTCACGGGCTGAGACCATAGGCTCATGCTTCTTGGCCAACACGTCAGAAAGATTTGCCAAGATATAGGCTCGGGCCTTCTCATTCGCCTTTATCCATTGCTCATATGCCTCCTGAACATTTTGAGCGGCATTTGGAGCTGGAATAGGAGAACAAGCCTCCGTGAGAGTGAACATGAGATCCTCGATGATTAGGATCGTAGTGATCATGTGTTTCCAAGTTGAAAAATTGTTGCTAGTTAATTTTTTAGCGCTTAAAAACGATAAGGTGGCTGTAGCCATTTGAAAAAGTTGAAGAAAATACGAAAAAAAATCTTGATTAGATTTTGCTAAACCACTTTTAAACCAATTTGTTTTTGCAAAATAGTTTTAAGTACCCTAAGTTATAGACTTCTATTTTGCAACGATAACCCATTGAGTCAGGACAAACGCCACCGGTAGGGTGATCAGTTGCCCCTTCACTGGGATGAGACATTCTCAACCATTTAGCAGAACCAACTCTTGGAACTGAACCTAACAGCCACAATTTTTCGGTCCAAAATCGTTAACCTTTAACTATTCCGTGTAAGTGTAACCCCTCGTTTTCGGTGCCAGAGCCCCGCTCTAATGCGCTTATCGTAGGGAAAAGACAGATTAGAACAAGAGACTAAGTTACCTTATCCTCGTACAGGAGATCAAATAAAGAAACATGCAAAACTGCCATCCTTTAGAGGGTCATTCACAGGGTGCCTCGAGGCGATGGGTAGTAACTTTATTCAACCTAACGAGGGAGATCGAGGGATATGTTGTCGCACTTCCCACTCCCACTTACTATGAACATTCTCTCCATCCACCTTGATATTTACCTATCCAAACACCATCTGTTGGGGGGACATGCCAAATGTGCCACGAGACCGAGGATAGATCTCACGGTGTGGACTATTAGGAGAAAAGTGAAAGGTTTAAGTGAAACATCTTATGCCCCAAGTACCTCCCACTGAATGTTCCACCTAGGGATTCATTAACCTAGACAATCCGACTACTAATTTTAGTCTAAGTGATCTTTTTAAAGCCTACTCATAAACAACATTTGTTATAAAAAATAAACAAGTTCAAGTAGTCACATTTAAACACTTTAACGGACTATCCTTAACTTGCATGCATGCATCAAATCTATCTAATTCACCTTTCCAGGTAAGTTCCCAGGTAGGGGTGTTACGTTTCCGTCAACTTAAATACCCCAGCCTAGATAGAACCCGCCTTAGACAAAAGGTCCCTTATAGATAGATTTGCTACACTTTAACCTTTTATTAGCCAATTTAATCCTATTAAACTGATTAAAAGATTAAAGCCTTAAAGTTGTTAATCATATTAGAACCGTGATCTTAGGTCTATGTGATCCAAGTTTTTAACATTTTAAAACCATGAATTAAACCTAAGTGAGCATGCATGTCTTTCTTATTTCTTTTAGTTCTAATTTCTCTTTAACTCTTAAAAAGAAACAACTAAAAAACATTGCGCATAACGAGGCATTTATAACATTTATAAAGTAACCTATGTGTCATGCTTCATGCAATGTCCGGTCATTCCTATATAACTTTTATATAACACGTAATAACCAAGCAAACATGCTATCATTCACCCTTATACTATAATAATTATAATATAAAGATGATGCATGTTAATGCTTTTTATGCATGCATAAATATAACTCTTATATTATATGATGCATAAGCATGCACTTACATAATAAAAATCATGGTTCTCTAAATTATAACAATTACAATATAAAGAGATGATGCATGATCATTGCATAACCTAAGGTGGGATTTACTATATGTGCATACCATATGACATATAAAACATACATCGCATGTATTAAACAAATAGATTAATGGACTGAGATGAGCCTTTAAACCAAAAAACCGGAATGAAAACCCTATCTATTACATTTTTCATCAAGCAAACTGGTTCACAGGTGAACCGAGTCTTGAACCACCAGGAGGTCTTCATCGTGTAGCAAACCTCTAGCAGGTAGATGATCGTTCAGCACGCACTAAACGATAGGAGCATTAGCAAACGATTGTGTAAATGACGACGAGACTGCAAAGCCTGATCGTCCAAACGATCGTGCAGCGCAACGACAGGTAAACGATTTACCTTGAGTTACTAAGCGATCGTTTAGTCAGTTACTAAGCGATGAAGCTTGCTGACATATCGTCTAGCGCGCTTTAAATGATGTGCGAGCGTCTCATCGTCTACACGATGCGTGCAACTTGGTAAACGATTTACCTTGCAATGCGAAGCGATCGTTTAGTCAGTTACTAAGCGATGAAGCTTGCTGACCTCAACGATCGTCTAACTCGTGCGCGCATTAAACGATACTCAGCGATCGTGTGCCCGATCATTAACCCGATACGACCAAACTCTTGACGCATACCCCATTGTTCAAACCCGAGATGTATTCAACTGCGATCGCATAGTCCTTCATCCTCACGATGCGATGGACAACGATCGCATAGAGCATCGTCTGCACAATGCGATCAACCCTAGATCATCTCCATCCTCGAAGAGCCGGAACCTTTGCTCAGAACTTCGACGAACAACTCAAGACTTCAAACATTTTGAATATAGACTCGATTACGATTATTTATGCCCAAAAATACATGGGCCTTTACAAACAACCGCAAATGTAAAACGAATTAAATAAATCGTATATTTACTATAGTATGTTCTCCTCTACTTGATATAAATCATATTTGTATCTAATTTCCTCCAAAATAATGTATCTCATACATTTAGCCAATTATAACATATATAATTAACTAGTCCAATTATATCATATATAATTGAACATATATAATTAACCAGCTCCCAAATCAGACGAATCCCCAAAATGGTAGGTTTGAATCGACAACCTGGCCACTCGCACCCATACAAATCAAAGGACCGCCCTCAATGGAAGAGTTCCCAACTCACTCAAGATTAAGGTCATGTTACCTATGGTCATCCTAGTGAAGTGAAATCTCTGTCATGAACGGTGTTATATAACGAGACATTAACACTTCGTGGTTAGGTCTTATACAACTCTTTATATAGGACGCCCTTTGTCGCATGTCCCCAACACGAATGATCTTGATCAGAACATCTGTGACAAGTCACAACACTTGTGACCATTCCACAAAGCGGGCCGTATCCGTAGCGTTACCAAGATAAGGTTTCCCTCCTTTATCCATTTACTACAGACCATTTTCGTTATCACTCAAGACATGATCCACTTGTATGTCACCACATATATGCTTGAGTCACATACAGATAACCAGGGATTTTATGTTTATTGGTTTGTGGTAAAGCAAATAAAACAAATAACCAAGCAAAACAACAAGCTGTGAAGTAAATATCATATATTAATAATCACAGGTGTTCGTATATACTATTTACAAACTACAGGGCACGAGACTTTAGGGCATCAACCCCAACATGAATTCCATCTTATGTAACTGAGTTCCCAGCTCCCAAATAAGAAAAATCCCCAAAAAGGTAGACATGTTGAGTTGGCAATCTGGCCACTCTCACTCATACTAATCAAAGGACTGCCCTCAAAGGCAGAAGTTTATATAACACTCAGGATTGAGGTCATGTCACCTATGGTCGTTTAGGTGAGATATAAGTCTCAAGTATCAACGATGTTATATACAGAGACTAGTCATCTCATGGTTCGATCTTACACAAACTCTTTGTATAGGACAACCCCACTCACATGTCTCCATTGAATGGTTAGGATCTACCATCTGTAGTAGTTCACAACACTTGTAAACCTCTACAAAGTGGGTCGTATCCGTAGTGTCCCCAGGATCAAGTATCTCTCTTTAATCCTTATACTACAGACCTTTTTAGGTTATCACTTAAGGCATGATCCACTTGTATATCACATATACATGCTTAAGTTTACATACAATAACCATGGAGCTTTGTTTATTGGATATGAGTAAATGCCAAATAAAATAACTCTTATTTTATTCATAACAATGTGTACATATTACAAACTACGAGACACCGAGAGAATTAGGACACCAATCCCAACAATCTCCTACTTGTTCTAATACCTCGGGAGACTAATTTACAATACAAGATAAAGATAAGTACAATATACAATGAACTAGGGCATACTCTATACCCTAATATCATCTCCACTTGCCCTAGACAAGATGTTGTAAGTCTCACATACCCAGACTCTCAGGGTGACCTTCGAACACTTTAGCCGTGAGAGCCTTTGTAAATGGATCAGCAACATTGTGCTCCGACGCGATCTTCGTGACTATCACATCATTGCGATGCACAATCTTCCTGATCAAGTGGTATTTCCACTCTATATGCTTGCCTCGATGATGACTCCAAGGTTCCTTCGAATTTTCCACAACCTCGTTGTTATCACAATAAAGAGTGATCGGCAAATCCATATTTGGAACAACTTCCAAATCTATAAGTAATTTTGTCAGCAAAACAGCCTTCTTAGCAGCTTCACAAGCAGTTACGTATTCAGCTTCCATAGTGGAGTCCGTGATGCATCCTTGCTTGATGCTTCACCACATTACAGCCCCTTCATTTAGAGTGAACACTGACCTCGATGTCGATTTACAAGAATCTCTATTGGTATGAAAGTCAGAGTCTGTGTATTCTATAAGGATCAGATTCTTATCTCCATACATAGCATGTAGTCTCTCGTTCTTCGAAGATACTTGAGGATCGTCTTGACCGTCGTCCAGTGATCAAATCCTAGATTGAATTGATAATGACTAACAATCCCTACTACATAGCAAATGTGGGGTCTGGTACACAACATTGCATACATTAAGCTTCCACCAGTTGAAGCATAGGGAATTCGTCTCATCTTCTCAACCTCTTGAGGTGTTTTAGGACATTGATCCTTAAACAAAAAGATTCCATGCTTGAAGGGTAACAAACCCCTCTTGGAATCCTACATCCTATACCTGATCAACATTTGATCGATGTACGATGCTTGAGACAAGGCTAACCTTTTGTTGTTACGATCCCGAATGATCTGGATTCCTAGAACATATTGTGCCTCACCTAAATCTTTCATTTGGAACTGGGCAGCTAGCCACTTCTTAATGTCAGTAAAAAAACCTACATCATTCCCAATGAGTAGGATATCATCCATATACAGTACAAGGAATGCTACTGAGCTTTTGATGATCTTCTTGTAAACACAAGGCTCATCAACATTCTGATCAAAGCCAAACGATTTGACCGTAGTGTCAAATCTAATATTCCATGATCTAGATGCTTGTTTCAGCCCATAAATGGACCTAGTAAGCTTGCAAACTCTTTGATCTTGATCTAGAACTACGAACCCCTCTGGTTGAGCCATGTAGATGGTCTCCTCACGATTACCATTAAGAAAGGCAGTCTTGACGTCCATTTGCCATGTCTCATAATCATAAAACGTTTCTATGGACAGGAGTATCCTGATAGACTTCAGCATGACAACAGGTGAGAAAGTTTCATAATTGTTCACAACCTGGGTATAACCCTTTGCCATGAGTCTAGCCTTAAAGGTTTGCACCTATCCATCTACACCTCGCTTTCGCTTATAGATCCACTTGTACCCTATAGGTTTTATCCCATCAAGTTAATCCACAAGCTCCTAGACTTGATTGAAGTACATAGACTCTATCTCCTAGTTCATGGCCTTAATCCACCCATCTTTGTCAATATCCTCCATTGTTCGCTTAAAAGACAATGGATCCTCGACCCCATCATTAGAAACGACGTTCTGGGATTTAGCCAAACCCATGTAGTGATCTAGTGGGTTCATAACCCTCCCACTACGTTGAGGTAGTCTCAACTCTTAAGATGGTTGAATAGATGCACCGACCTCAACAACTCTTGTTGATCTGTTAGTCTGTTCAACAACTCTTGTTAAACACTCGGTAGTCTCAGTACCACTAGAAATCTCACGTAAAACAAGCTTACTTCTTCATTTATGATCCCAAATGTGGTCTTCTTCCAAGAAGATAGCATTTGTAGAAACAAACACTTTATTCTCACTTAGATTATAGAAGTATCCACCCCTCATTTCCTTAGGGTAGCCTACAAAGAGGCAAACTTTCGAAATGGTGTAAACTACCTTTACAGCCTCTCCAATACTTAAAAGGTGTTTCAGAAACACTTTTCGAGGGAACGTTATCAGAATGTAACATGTAGTCTCCACTGTCAAACCCCAAAATGAGTCTGGAAGATGACCATAACTCATCATAGACCGAACCATATCCAACAAGGTTTTGTTTCTCCTTTCTGATACACCATTCTGGTGAGGTGTACCTAGGATCGAGAGTTGGGACACAATCCCATGTTCTATCATATAGTTTTGGAATTAGAGATCCATATACTCTCCACCATGATCAGATCGTAGTGTTTTTATCTTCTTACCTAACAAGTTTTCAACTTCAGCCTTATATTCCTTGAACTTGTCAAGGGCTTCAGACTTACGTTGCATTAGGTAGAGATACTTGTACCTTGAATAATCATTTATGAAAGTGATAAAATATTCATACCCACCTCGAGCCCTAACACTCATCGAACCACTGAGGTCTGAATGTACAAGCTCTAAGGCTTCCTTGGCTCTGTAACCTTTTCTAGTAAAAGGTCGTTTGATCATCTTGTCTTCGAGGCATGATTCACACACCGGCAATGAGTTTTCTTCTAAACTCATTAGAAGTCCACTTTTCACCAATTGCTTGATCTTATTGAGGTTGATGTGACCTAACCTTAGATGCCAAATATGGGCGCTTTTCTTAGGAGAAACCTTTGGTCTTTTAGCTGTTGTCGCTGTACTGAACATTTCAGTATTAAACAAGGCTTTTATAACTAACGGCCTTAGTACATATAAGTTACTTTCCAGTGAACCAAAATCAATCTCCATCCCATTCTTGAAAATAAACACTTTACTCTCAGAAAAGGAGACGGTATAACCTTGTTCAATAAAACAAGAAACTGAGATTAAGTTCCTCTTAATATGAGGAACTACAAAAACATTATCCAGTAACAGATAACGTTGTCCAAAAATAACTTCAGCCTGCCTACAGCAACAGTTGAAACAACCTCACCAGTACCGACTCGAAGAGTTATCTCTTTCTGTGGCAACATTTTCCAGGAACTAAATCCTTGGAAAGAGAAACTGACGTGATTAATAGCACCCGAATTAAGGATCCAGGAAGAATCATCATTCTCTACCAAACATGTCTCCAAGACCAATAAATCACATTTACTGTCTTTAGATGTCCTCCTCTTTTGGAGAGTAATGGGATCAGTATCAGAACCTAAATAAGCTCCAAATTCCATGTTAGAGAACACTTCTCGTCCATGAACTTCAACAGAGTCAACAACACTTTCTTTCTCTTCCTGGAGTTTAACTTGGGAACTAACACTACTAGTTTTGTCATCCATCCCTCTATGCTCAAAGAGTAAGAACTAACGTTCAAACAAATCTTGCAACGAGTCCATGATCTCATGTGAAATGACTATATTCTCAACCCTTTGGGCCAAAACATCATGTATGCTAGCCAATATCTAAAGTCGAGACAATGATTTAGCCTTCATCCACACCTCATATGCATTACGAACACTTCGCGGTGCATCAAGGGTTGGGACTTGAGGACATTCCTCAACCATGACAAATTTGAGGTCGTTTACCACGAAATACGTTTTACAATACTCTGTCCACTATATGTAACCGGTCAAATTAGAGGCATTAAACGAAAAATCAAACATGTTGCTGAAAACAAAAACACATTGGCCTACGTTAGGTTTTAAGCAAATCCCATTGAAAAAACACAAAAAAAAAAAAAAAAAAAAAAAAAAAAAAAAAAAATCCAATACAGTTTAGCAAAACTAACACGAACCCCGTGTGACATCTAATTTCGCAATGACACTTCAAAGGTTTAGGACAAAATTCGCCAAAGGGTGGTCAATTCATCCTTCCTCTAAATTGAGACATTCTCAACCATCCATTAATACAGAACAACTATTGCTCCTATAACGACTAGCCATCATTGATTTGATCAAGAAATCATTAACGTACTTAACCATTTCCCCTAAGTATGACCCGTCATTTTAGGCCCTAGAGTTCCACCCCAAGCAGCTAATCCGAAGGGAAAAATCTGATTGGGACAAAAACTAAAGTGACCTTATCCATTTCTGGAGTTCACCTTGATATTGACCAACTACACAAAACCCATCCGAAGGGGGATGCTCCTAGGGTGCCACGAAGGAGTACAGAATGATCTCATGGTGTGAACTAATGACAGAGACCGTAGGGCGTGTTGACACACAACCTTCACCCACTGACTATAAACACTCTCTCCGTTCACTTTGATATTGACTCATGCAAACACCATCCGAAAGGGGATGCTCCCAGGGCACCACGAAGCCCAGCATGAATCTCATGGCGTGAACATTCAGGGAGAAACGTGAGTGCAATCGTTGACATATCAGGTACATCTCTTCCTTCCATTGAGTATTTTATAACCTAGGGTTTAATTTAATTAGAAAAAATACGGCAAAGAATTTTAACTAAGTGACTTTGTATGTTTGTCCAAGAGTAACTTTTACCTTGGATAGTTGAACAACTTTTGATCATTATCCATTAAACTCTTTAATGGAGTCTTTAACCAACTGTCGCATGCTTGCAGAAAATTTATCTAATTCACCTTTTCAGGTAGGTTCCCAGGTAGGGGTGTTCCGTTTCTGTCAACTTAAGTACCCCAACCTAGACAGAACCCGCCTTAGACAAAAGGTCCCTAATAGATAGATTTAATACAGTTTTAATCTTTTATGTCAATCAATTTAATCCTATTAAACTGATTTAAAAAGATTAAACTAGGTTGCAAACCCATTTGAATCTTTGAACTTAAGTCTATCTCAATCCAATTTTAAAACCCTTTAAAAACATGAGTTCACCCTAAGTCCACATGTAACTCTTTCTTATCGATTTTAGTTCTAATTTCTATTATAACGCTTATAACAGAAACAACAAAAACTATTTACAACGCAAAGTAAACACATACAAGGCATTCATAACGCTTACAAATAGCCTAAGTGTCATGCTCCATGCATTGTTCATTCATTGCTACTTTTATATAACTTTTATACAAACAAGCAACGAACCATGCAAAACATGTTTCCATTCACCCTTATACTATAACGCTTATAATATAAAGATGATGCATGAAAATGCTTACCGCATGCATAAATATAACTCTTATATTTCATGATGCATGCACATGCTCTCTTGTAATTTCATCATGCCATATTATTACACTTATAATACATGATGCATGAATAATTGTACAACCTAAGGTGGGTTTCAAATCTATATGTCATACAATATGCCATATAAATCATATACATCTCATGTATATTAAACAAAAGTTGATGAACCAGGATAATTTACCTCAAATCCCTAAAAACAAAAGCTAACTATTACAAATGCAAAGAGTCACCGGTTCAAACAGGCGAACCGGGTTTTGAACCGTCCGGTCGAAGTTCGTGTCTCCACTAATCGTGTACCAAACTTCCTCGGATCGTCTATATGAAAGAATAAACACTTTACTAAATTGTTTACCCATGCTTCTAGAGCTAAATGATCGTTTAGCAATGATCGTGTACCTTTTACCATGCGATGAAGCATGAGGTACGCGATCATGCAGCACGTGATGCATAACGCAATCTTTAAATGATCGTCTAAACGACAACAATGCGATGAAGCATGATCGTTAAGTGAGCGTCTAAGTATCATACATCGCGTGATCGTGTAGTCAGTAAATATGCAATGAGGCATGCTAACTACACGATCATATAGTACCCACATCTTTTATTAAATGATGAGCATCATATACTCACATTCGATCGTCTACCTCTAGTGTCTATGCGATTGGGCAACCAACACTACGCGATAGAACAAATACTTTACCCCATAGTTTAGTATTAGCTAAACGATTATTTAGAAAATACTACACGATCACATAGAAAAATCTATACGATCGTTTAGCTAAATCCCAATGATCGTTTACCTGAGGCAACACGATACAACCAACTCTTGTTCTTCTTCTTCGCTGAGAACCGCATCTTCATGCTTCAAAACTTCATCACGAACGACTCGACAAACTCAAACTCTTTGAATTACAGACTTGATTATATGTTAATTATGCCCAAAAACACAGGGGCCTTTACAAATTAACACTTTGTAATTTAAAGAAAGCTTTAAACATAGGCAATTAACTCGTAAACATTCATCAACGCCATCCACAAATGCATTTAACAATTAAACGCAATGCAGAAAACCCACCACGACTGTAAAAGAAGTTCAAAACAGAAATGAAATTTAGAATATCAGAACAACTTGGCTCTGATACCAATTGAAGGAAATCGGACATGAGAATTTCCATGAGCAGCGGTATGATCATTCCAAATTCCATTCGTATTTGAACATACACAATTACAATCAAGAAACGGAAACATACAGGCTATGCACAAAACGAAATTACAACATGCTTTACAATAAGATCAAGGGAAAGACTATCATAACTTTGAAGACTCATCTTCAAACACCTTCGATCATGAACGCTCGAACAATCTCCAAGACTACAACACACGAACACTCAAACACAGTGATCGCACACTACTACAAAATCTACATTACTTGACACTTGTAGTTTTAAATTACTTGACGTTTTTTTGAAAAAAAAAAACATCAAGTAATGTGATTTTGGACAAGAAAAGGTTAAGTAAAAGGGTTAAAAAAGTGGAGATTAATGGAATGTTTCAGATATTTTCACGTGAACCTTTACTTGACACATTTTTCGTGTCAAGTAATATAAGGTCTTATTTGACACGTTTCACGTGTCAAGTATAAGAAGCTCTTACCTGATATTTTTTTCGTGTCAAGTAAAATATATAAAAAAAATTTGCCTAATAATATTTTTTTTGAATAAATGACGCTTGATGCTTGCAACTTTTAGTTACTTGATGTTTTTATGGAAAAAATGTCAAGTAATATGTGGTATTTAAGAAAAACGTCAAGAATAATGAAAAAAGGCAGAGATTGACGAAATTTTTTTGGATTTCTTTCGTGCTGATATAAAACTTGACGTTTTAAAAACGTCAAGACTTTTCGTAATTTACTTGTCACATTTTGAATGTCAAGAATAATTTTATGTTTAATTAAAACATTAAAAATATCAAATAGGGCACTTAATTGTTTTCATAACCTTTTATTTCCTCTCTTTCCCTGAAAATTTTCATTTTCCCTCTTTTTCAAAGCCCCTCATCTTCATCTTCTTTGATTCTCTCTTCTCTTCGCCCCTGCATAACCTCGACGCATACAACAGCAACAATCTCATCTGCGTGATCGTTTCTGAGGACATTGGTTCCGGCGTCTCTCTTGCTATCTCAACTCTCTCCCACATCTCCTTCCAGTGTGTCTATCTCTTGATTTCTTCTTCTTCCAACATTTGCGTTTCTTCCATGGTAACTCTCTCTTTCGCTCTCGAGTTCTCCTGCTCTCACAGTTTTTCTCTCACTTTTTATTTTGCACAGATTGCCCCAACTTTCCATAAGTACCATCACCCATATCGATGGACGCTTATACGACTTATTGTTAGGGCTTTTGTTAAGTTTTTAGCATCCACGACCATTAGACTTCGAATATTTTTGCCTTCAGATTCAAGAGTTGGAAGGTTATTAGCACGTTCTCCAGCAAGCGTTTGAACATTTTAGCATACTTAGTATGTCCCACAACCTACATGGAATTAAGCCTTTAATTAGGTATAATATTTTATCTTTCCTTTTGTTTTCGTTGTTGTTACCCTTCCTTTTCTGATGGTTGATTTTAAAGTTTTATATCTCTTTTTTTTTTTTTTAAAGATTCTTGATTTTGTCCCATAACCTACAGAGAAAAGGATTTTTCTTTGGGCATTGATGAGAATGGCCTTTCGATCGTATGTTATATTCAGTGAATGAAGTGATAATTAGCTACGAGGAAGGCAAGTAGAAAAGGGAAATAATAATGGGCAACTACCATTGCTGAAGCTTGTTGAAGGATTTATTGTTGTTAAAACCAAAATGGGAATGATAAAGTGGAAGAAACAAATGTCGAGAGGGATAGATGAAAGTAGAGTGTGTGGCTAGTGGGCTACAGAAAGTTGAAACGGAAACTGCATTGTCTGACTGCTTAATTCCAAAACAGACGCTACAGGCACCCACGCTAAAAACAACACTATCCCCTCGATTTGGTGCAACAAATCTGTTCCCTTGAATAGTCTGGCATCTATGAAGCTTTTATTTTTATTTGTTACATCATAAGTTTGCACTTTAAAGTTCAATTTTAAAAAAAGTAACTCAAGTTTAGTTCAAGGATGGAAATAGATGTCTCAAAACCAACCATCTTATTTGCTTTTATCTCAAGTGCAGTGGTGTTGCTGTGATCATCGAAAAGGTGCCCGGATATGAAGAGTATGGTAATTGTCCACAATAACATCACTTTCTGCATTGCTTTTAGTTATTTAATGTTTAAACTTTAAAGTAATAATTTTTGTTTTGGGTTTTATGTCCTAAAACTCGCAGTTTGTAAAATGATAAACATTTTCTATCATCAATAAACTTATTATTGATTTCATAAATTATTTGAAAGTCTAGATCCAATAAACTAAGACCCATGACTATTGCATGAGTACTTGAACTTTATGTGGAGACATAAGAGTGAATCAGATTCGAGTAAATAGTCAAAATGATCTATGGTACATGAATAAGATTGGATACCTTATTCTGGTAACATCATTGGATGTGACCTACCCTGTTGTTACAAAGAGTTGTAAAATGTTACATACGATGTGATCCTAATTCGTACATATTATGACATGAAGAATGGGGGCGTCTTATGCAATGAGTTTGCATAAGATCGGATCAAGAAATAAGTCACTCTTACTTTATAACGCTGTTTACTGTATAAGATTGACTATTTCACCTAGATGACCTAGGTAACTCGATCTTAATCCTGAGCTAACTATGAACTCCTGTTTATTCGAGATTGCCCTTAGATTTGCATAAGTGAGGGTTGGCTCAACAGCGTCGGCTCAATAAGACTCATTTCAGGGGTAAGACCGAATAGATAGCTGAGAGAGTTTGGTTTAGTGATTGGATCACAAACCAGTTTTTCATTAGAGGATCAGTAGGAACTTGAGGAATAAGATATATTCTCGGGGGTAAAGCAGATATTTGACTCAGGCATTATTACGAACAACCTGTGAATGGTCAACTTACTTATTATGATTAAATCATGTGGACATAATATATCTATAGTGAGGGGAGTGCAACTATGGACTTTAGTGGAGTGACTCATTAGTTAACGAATGAGGATTAATATGGTCTAATGAGTTTAGCCAATTAAACTCAGATCCTTGGAGCCCATGATCTGTAGGTCGCGAGGTCTCCCTACTAGCTCATAACGGACTAGCTTTAGAATAGTGTGATAAGTAGATTTGAAACATTCAAATTAGAATTAAGGGAATTAGTAATTATATGAGATATAATTATGTATTTAATTTGAGAATTAAACGAAATAGGAGAATTTATATTTAAATATGATTTAAATATATAAAGATAGATGTGTGTTAAAATTAATTTGATATTTGATATTAAATTAATTAAGTTTTATTTAAAAAATAATTTATGAAATTAATTTTATAAAAATTTTCAGTTCTAAAATCAAAATGGTTTTTAAGTATAAAATTTTGATTTTGAGATAAAATTGAAAAATTGAAAAATATAAAATCAAAACACAAATGGAAAAACTTGGGTTTCCATTATCCATCTTCTACTTGTCACACAAAAGTCATCACTATTGCCTTGTGTAACTCCAAGCATGAGCTGCAACTCACGCAACTCTCTTCCTTGCATGATGGTCGGCAATATATTGAAGAGTTTGGAGTAAATTTCGGGCATGCAATCAAGAGAGAATTTTAAAGAAAATTCGTGTTGAAGAAAGAGTTCTTCAACCAGATTATTGCTGTAAGCAATTCTCCTTCATCCCTTGATTCAAGTTTGTTTTGAGTCTCACAGCTCAATCTAGAGTACCAAGAGAATAGTGGGGAAGATCGTGAGAAGGTCTGTAATAAGATTCGGAGAAGATTGCAACTAAAGAACAAGCTTTGAAGAAGTTCTGCAAGAGGTATGTCATGAAACTCACTTGTTTTCTGCAAGAGCATGCTTTGTATTTTTCCAAAATTAATGAATTAGAGTGCTTAAATGATTCTTGTTGCTTCCGCTGTTGCTGATACATTCCTACATTTCTTATGTTACTTCATAAGTTTTATCAACCTTATGGTCAGTTTGGTTTCATTTCAATCATGGTTAGTCTCTGGACATGTAAAGTTAGAAAACACATTTGGTTCTAAACTTTTATGAAAGGAATAATAAAGTCTCTATACTTTAATTGGTAATAACTTAGTTCCTTTACTTTCAAATTTGTAACAATTTAGTCTCTAAACTTTTATGAAAGTGACAATTTAGTCCCTATACAATTTGCAGGTCTATGGTTATTCTAGTTGATATTCTTCTTCATGTCCTTTTGATTGGGTGTTTCTCTGTGGTTATTTTAGTTGATAATGCTTTTTTTGTCGATGATTTTAGAAGGGAAAGTGTTTAGGAATTTATGTGTAGTTTAAAAGTTTTAGATGGTAGAGCTAGCTAGATATATGTTGTTTTTTCTATATTTCATTTCTTCAATTTCTCTCGGTGACCATTTATTGTAGTGTTGGCAAATGTTCAATGTCCGTGGGGCTTTTGTTTTAGGAAGAAATTCATCTTTCACCTTTTATTTGGCTTATTGAGTCAATTTTAGTTTTGAACTTACAATTTAATTTGTAATGGAGCTGTTCAAGCACGGGCTTCGCTCTATCTCGTCGGATCTACACTCCATCTTGCTAGAATCTTGTATTTTTAGATAAGGTTTTGGTAAGTTTTGATTACTTCAGTGGGTTTCTTGGATATTTTTGAATACCCATAAATGTTTTTTTACCCAAATTGATTGATGCTTTTTATGATTCGACTTTAGATTCTAGATTTGGAGAGCATTAATGTGCTGTCCAACAGGTTGATATCAATTTCAGTAAGATTTTCAATAAGCATATTAAGTATATTTTGTTTGTTGTTGGATATTATTATGATTTGGTAAAATTTCTATGTAGTTGATTAAGTTTTTGCAAGATTAACATATTTTATAGTATGTTGAACTTAGACTTGTTGTGCTACTACTTAGTTATGAGAATGAGTGTTGCGTGCTACTACAAATATGAAAGCTAACTTTGCTTGAGTTTTTTATTTTTATTTTTATTTTTTTTGTAAAGTTTATTTCATTCTTAATATTATACTATACACTTTGGCGAATGTAGAGCAAGGACCATTTTTCCAGTGTCAAAAGAATTTGCAAAAGACTCGAAAAATCACATTCTGGAAAACAATAAAGGCAAGTATAAGAGCATTAAAAAAAATTAATCGAATGATGTTTATTTAGTACATCTGTATGATATGTTTTAGTTATGTTATGAAGTATATGCAAGAAATCGTGACCAAAGAGAAGAATATTATCACAGATGTGGTATGTCTTCAAACTACTTATATATATTGTAACATTATAAATTGTATAAATAGTAAATAAATATATATTTGATTTTTATGTTTTATAGATTGATACGAGGAGTTCGTACTCGCAACTTGAATTGGATGAAGTACGCGTGGAATGGGCTGAATATTTAGGTCGTTATATCTGATGGACTTCCTATAAATTTTGTATATGTGGCTACATGAGAATGCCGAAAACCCTTTTTATAAAAATGTTTTGTTAAGTTATTATAGGTTATATACTTCAAAGAAATGTGTGATGGATGATAGAATTTTAGTCTTGTGATTTTTGAAATATATAGTACATATAGTTTGGTCTTGTAATTTTGCAATTATCATATATTGGGGAGGGTTGATAGAGTATATATTTGTTGGGATTGGTGTCCTAATTCTTTCGAAATCTTGTTGTTTGTAATGATACACATTGTTTTATGAATAAAATAACTATTATTTCATTCTGACATTTACTCATATTCAATAAACAAAGCTCCATGATTATCTTATATAAACTTAAATATGTATATGCGATATACAAATAGATCATGCCTTAAGTGATAACCTAAATAGGTCTGTAGTATAAGGATTAAGGGGATACCTGATTTTGGTGACACTACGGATACGACCTGCTTTGTAGAGATTTGCAAGTGTTGTAAACTACTACAGATGGTAGATCCTGACTATTCATGTAGAGACATGCGTGGGGGGGTGTCCAAGTTTGTAAAAGATCGGACCACGAGATGACTAGACTCTGTATATAAAGACTTACATCTCACCTAAACGATCATAGGTGACACGACCTCAATCCTAAGTGTTTTGGGAACTTCGGTTTTTTAGATTGGTCAATTGATTAGTATGGGTGAGAGTGGTCAGATTGTCAATTCAACATGCCTACCATTTTGGGAACTTGTCTGATTTGGGAGCTGGACACTCAATACATAAGATGGAAGTCACTCCTTCCTCGAAGCAAAGGTAAGTAAAGAGATTGCTCTCTTAAGGGCTGATTTCGGGGCTTGAACATAGTGGCCACAACTTCTCTTTGAAAGAGAGAACTCAGTCATAATAAAACTATGAATTATGTTCATTAGAAGATTCAATGGTACTTAAAGAGTTAGATGTAACTATAGGGGCATAATGATTATTGGTCGAGCTGTACTTACGAGCGATATGTGAAGGATTATCGTGCTGTTGATTGATTAAGATGGACATGTAATATATCTGTGGTAAGGAGAGTATAGTTGTCGGTCTTTAGTGGAGTGCATGGCAGTTAATGGATGGTGGATCCCATGACTACAGAATTTAGTCAGTTATTCATGTACTGTTGGAGCTTCGAGCTACAAGTCCATAAGGTCCCTTTGGTAGCTCAATGGATTCAAGTTGAGGATCAGTTCTTAGTATTGATTTGAAATGTTCAAATTGACAAGAGGTAATTTGATTATATATGATATAATCAGTATGGTGTATGAGATACATCAAGTAGAGGATTAATATAAATGAGATTTACATTAAGTGCCATGGAAAAGAAAAAGAGCTATGGTTTATATGTTTCATGAGATGAAATATTAGAACTATAGGTTATAAATATATTATGGTAAGTTGGTTATCATTTATATTTATAATAATATATTATTGGATAATTATCTCTTTTTCTCTAATAACCAATTGAGTGGGAGGTTATTGGTGGTTTCATGGTAACCGTGAGATAAAATGAAAATTGTTTTCCTAATGTTAGTAAGATTGACAAAAGAAAAGATTTGCAAAATTGTTGATTTGAGATTTCCAATCTCGAAAATTACTCACACCGAGAATACCAAGATAGTCTTCTTAGTGGTGTAACTCAACTCAACACTATCGAGGTTCTATGGAGGCCATTCGTAGTGTTCGGGGTGTTCGTGACCAAGACGATCGCTTAGTTTGAGTGTGCGGTGTTCGTGCAGTGTAGCAGTCGTGTTGGACGAGCGTTCGTGTGTGCTATGTTGCTGTGATCAAGCGTTCGTGATCAATGAGCTTGAAGATGAGTCTACAAAAGTGTGTTACTCTTGTCCTTGATCTTTGGTAGAACATGTTGTAATTTCTGTATTTTGCATAATCGTATGTATATGTTTGTGATTGTAATTGTAAAGTTTATATACGATTGTAATTTGGAATAAACTTTCTACTGCTCATGAAAATCCTCGTGTTCGATTTTCTTCAATCTATTACAGATTGTTTTTGTAAATTTTGGAATCGTTCATATACATGGAAGGTAATAGAAGAATAGAATTGTTTATTTTAGTATTGTGAATTGTTACGTTGGATATATTGGGCTGATATGTAGATCTAAAATATGTGCAACTGTTTATTTTAGTTGATGAAATTGTCTTATTGGAATACATGTAATGCAGGAAATGAGAAATGGAAATTAAATTCGAGTGTTTAATTTGGAAAAAAAAAAAACATAGATGACATTTGAAATGTGTCAAGAATTAGATTACTTAACCATTATTTCGTGTCAAGATAAAAATATATTTGACAAATAAAAAATGTAAAGAGTAATCACTATGACACATAATAAGTGTTAAGAATTAATACACTTGACATGTCATCAGTGTCAACTGTCAAGTGTATTATATTTCTTGACACGGAAATTGTGTCAAGAAATATTTCTTTTGACGTTTTTCCAATATCAAATTGTGACATTATACTTGACAGCCGCATACTCGATACTTTTATTAGCGTTAAGTATACACTCTACTTGACATTGGAAAAACGTAAAGTAATCCAATTTCTATAGTATTGGCAACATAGCACGATCACAGCGACAACCATACGAATACCGCGAACTCGACGAACGACCTTCAAAACCTCGACCTTAGTTGAGTTAAGTAAGACACCACTACAATGGTTACCTTGGTATTTTCGATGTGAAAATCCAGAAGTGTTGGCTCTGTATGGACTTGGTTAGAGGAAGAGACCAGAGGAATAACAATCGTGTAAATGATTGAGTAAGTGGGAGAAAACAGAAGTTTATTGCATGGACGATGCCCAATCGTTTAGAAAAGCTCCGCATGTTGAAATGTATCAACACGCAGTGGAAGCGACGAGGATCGATAAGTACTCTAATTCAATAATTTTGGCAGAAATGAAAGCATGCTTTAGCATAAATAAATGGGTTTCAAGTCATACCTTTATAGAACTTATTCAAAGCTTGATTCCAATTGCAAATTTCTCTGAATCTTGTTGTAGACCACCCCAAGATCTTCACTACTATCCTCTTGGTCTCTAGATTGAATTGTGAGACTCAAAATAAGCTTGAATTAAGGGAATTTGGAGAGGTACTCACAGCAGCAACCGACTTGAAGAACTCCTTCTTCAACCCGAATTTTCAGCAAAATTCGTTCGGTTGCATTTCCTCAAATTCACTTCAATCTCTTCAATATATTGCAGACCATCATGCAAGAAAAATAGTTGCATGAGATGCAGCTCATGCTTGGAGTAATTGAAGCTCAAGATGGTGGGTTATAGGTGAACTACTTGAAGAAGACAATGGAAAAAACCAAATTCCATTTTGTGTATTTCTTCTTTTTTAACTTTTCAAAAATTGATTTCATAAATCAATTTATTGTCTAAAATTGAAAATTTTATTAATTTTATAAAATTAATTTCATAAATTAATTTTCTTAATAAAATTAATAAATAATTATTTAAACAATTTAAATAATTCTAATTAATTTAATATAAAATATTAAATTAATTTTACACAAATCCATTTTCATATATTTAAATCATATTTAAATATTAATTTTTCAATTCTGTTTAATTCTAATTTGAATATTTCAAATTAACTTATCACGCTACTCTAAAGCTAATCCATTTACGAGCTAGTAGGGGGACCTCGAAGACTTACAGATCATGGGCTCCAACGATCCGAGATTAATTGGCTAAACTCATTAAACCGAATTAACCCTCATTCGTTAACTAAGGGGTCACTCCACTAAAGACTATAGTTGAATTCCCTTCATTGTAGATATATTATGTCCACTCAATATAACCATGATTAGTAAGTTAACCCTTCAACGGTTGTACGTAATAACGGCTGGGTCAAATCTCTGTTTTACCCCCGAAATTACCTCTTGTTTCTTAAGTCCTCTAATGAAAAATTGATTTATGATCCAATCAACAAATCGAGTCCATCTTAGGCCAGTGAGAGGGTGGGGTCCCTTGTTAAGCCCAGAATCAGCACTTAAGGAAACAACCTCTCTAGTATCCCTAAAAGCGGGTAGGAGTAAATTCTTTTCTATACCCTATGTCCCCTGCTATCTATCTGGTCTTATCCCTAAAATGGGCAGCTTATTGAGCAGTGTTGTTGGACTACTCTCACTGTTTGCAGATCAAAGGATAATCCCGAACAAACAGGAGTTCATAGTTAGTTCAGAATTAAGGTCAAGTTACTTAGGTCATCGCTTCGAAATAGTCAGTCTTAAATAGTAAACAACGTTATAAAGTAAGGGTGATTGATTTCGTGGTCCGATCTTGTACAAAACTCATTTGCACATGATGCCCCAACTTCTTATGTCATAGCATGTACGAATTAGGATCACTTCGTTTGTAGCACTTTACAACTACAGAGTAGGTCGTATCCAATAGTGTTACCAGAATAAGGCACCCAACCTTATTCATATACTATATATCATTTTTTACTATTTACTCGAACATGATCCACTTTTATATCTCAACATAAAGTTCAAGTATTCACATAATATAGTTAAGGGACTTTTAGGGTTATTGGATTTCTAATAAACAATATATTCAATAACAACTTATTGAATTTTCAGAATAAGTTCTATTGTTTACAAACCACGAGTTTTAGAACATAAAACCCAACAAACTCCCACTTGGACTAAAACTCTAGTGGTAACTTATATATCCAATATATAAGACTGAGTTTCTAAGTTTTATAGAGAAATACAATAAACTAGGGCATCCCATACCCATGGTTTACCATTCGGTATCCCATACCCGATATTTCTCCCACTTGCCCTAGGTTATTTAATTTGGTATTCCTAGTCTTACTAGGTGATTCTCAAACACTTTAGCCGAGAGAATCATTGTAAACATGTTTGTGTACAATAGGCTTCTTATTAAACGATATGGGATTGCATCTTATTCTCAATAATGACCAAAAAGCACATTTTCCTCCCACTACATTGAGGTACTCTCAACTCTTTGAGTAAGATGCGTCTGACCTGTCTTAACAACTCTTGTTAACAGTCAGATCTAGAAATCTTTTAAACTTAATATACTTTGATCTTAGCCGTTTAAATATCTGAATATTTGCAAATGGTTTTTAACAATTTTATTCTTAACAGAAGTTGCTATGAGATAGAACAAACATATTTTTTCGATAATGAACATTTCATTTACAACAAAAAATATATATACATTATGTTCTTTACATGATAACAAAAACAGGTAATATTATCAACAAGCAGCAAAATCTCCCACTAGTCAAGCTGAGTAAGTGGTCCTCGGGAACTAAGTTGTCTGTTTAGCTTTCTCTACTCTCTTCTCGGCAAGATATTGAGGGAAATTTCTCTTCATGCCCTTCTTCGTTGCAGTGGAAACACTTCCCTTTGTCTACAGCATTTTTCTTGTTTTTCTTGCCAGTGGGTTTCTTTTTCCCTTTCCCTTTGTCCTTCTTCGCAGGAATACTCTTATTCTGTGAAGAGGAGGCAACATCAAGCTTGGAGGACATTCCTCTCTTCTCAGATGTAGTAACATTTACTTCTAATTCCAGACCCTTAGTTCTCAACATAGTCTAGTAAGTTTATAGCTCATTCAGCAGAGTAGTCAAGCTGTATTCAACTTTATTCACCAAGGTATTCATACAAATTTGCAGAAAACTCTTCGGAAGAAATTCTAGAATAAAACCAACTTGACTTCTCTCGTCCATAACAGCTTCGTTTACTTCTGCCATATTAAAATGGACCATCATGTCCAGAACATGTTCACGAACAGAGGTCTCCTCTTTCATGCAGTTGTTGTAAACGTACTTGATGGCATCATGCCTTAGGGTGAACAGTTGTCCAAACATCCCTCATAGAGATTCCATAATCTCTTTGGTAGTACTCATATCCTCATGTTTCTTCGCCAAAACATCAGATAAGCTGGCAAGGATATAAGCACCGACTTTATCATTCGTCTTGATCCATCTATCATACGCTTCCCGAATAGTTTGGGTTGTATTAGAGCTTGGAACGGGAGGACATTCCTCTGTTAAGATAAATCGTAAATCGTCTATCACAAGTATCGTGTTCAAATTTGATTTCTAGGTCACATAATTATCTCCGATCAGTTTATCTGATGCCAACAATTGTATTATTGAACTCGTCATTCTGAAATTATATATAAATTCTATAAGTGAACTGCTTTTAAATCCAAACAAGTTTTAGCAAAGTAATAATAATGTACCCATAATCAATATTTATTTGCAACGATACTTTAGTGATTTAGAACAATTGCTACCGAGGGGCAGTCAAGAATTCCTTCATAGAAGCAAGACAATTCTTGACTAAATACTATCTCCAGAATAACTCATATTCCGTTAGTAATTTAGTTATCGTTTTTGGTCAAGATCTTTACTAACAATTAGTAATTCTTGTAAGTGTAGACCCGCCATTTTTAGATCTTAGAAACCTATATGAATATGCCTCTGAAATAAAAGACAATACCCAAGGCGGAACTATAAGACCCTATTCATTTTACTGAAGCCTAGGTTGTTCCGAATTTTATGTTACAACCCTCCGAAGGGATCGTCGTGGTTAACGACTAGCTAGTGCCACCTAAAAACGACAGTAGGCGCAACATAAGAATCTCACTGTTCAAACTAGTGGAGGAGACCGTAGGACAATGTTGACACATTTCCTTCACCCACTTACTATGAACTACTTCCCTCATTCACCTTGTTATTAACCCATGCAAACACTTTCTGAATGGAACAATCGCGGTAAAAACGACACGAAGTCGAGCATGGATCTCACATTGTGAACACTTGAGAACGTGAGAGATAATAATCATTAATCTCCCAGTAAAGTATTCTAATTTGATTGGGTAAAGTTATACTTAGGTTCTTTTCGGCTAATAAAAACAACCCTAAGTCTAGGTGGTTTATCCAAGTATAACATTTATAAATGGATTTAAATCTACAATATCTAAGTGATAAATAATTTTATTACCTCACATCGCTCACGTATCATCATAAAACCAGTTACCAACGCTCAATTATTCGGCCATAATCCCCAGGTAGGAGGTGTTCTATAGACTGTCAACTTAAGTACCCCTAGTCTTCGTCAAGATTATATACTGGTTGAGTTTGTAACCCGACTTTTACAAATTTAACGACTTATTTTAACTATTAAAATGAGTGGTTAACCTAAGTGAGCATGCAGCTGTTCTTCATTATGGATTTTAAACGTCTAACCCAATTTTATAACAGCTTACAAAATTTTAGACATGTTAAACATCCACAACAAAAAACAAAGGCATTCAATATCTAATATAACTATTATATTAAATAAAAGGAACCCTAACATGCATACTATATATTATAACATTTTATGACATACTTTAAATGCATGTAACATGTTTCCTATGGTGGGGTTTTTAAATCTACATGGCATACTGTATGCACATACAAGATTTATTTATTTATAACATACATCAAATGCATAAATAATTAAACACAGACTGATATGGTTTTAGTTTTGACATAAACAAGCAAATGAAAACCTAATTATTACAAAACAACTTCTGAACCGCTTTTGAACCGCTTGAATCGCTCCAAAACAAACCCAAATAGCTTGAACTGGACCAGCCAAGTCTGAACTGGACCAGCCAAAAACCATTCGAAGCTGAACTGGACTGGACTTCAAAAGAACCGATCGAACTGATAGCTCTCGCTCCATGCTCAATATCTTGCTAAGGCTCATCGTTTAGTATTGACAACCATCATCATGCATTTGCCTGATCGTTAGTGTTTGCGTGATCGCATAGCACCAACGCATGGCGCCTGATCAAGTTACACGATCGTGTAGTGTCTTCCTTCTATTGCATAGTGTCATCGTCTAGTGTCAGACAATGCTACACGATCGCTTAATGTCTAACACTATCGTGCAGCTCCATCGTCTAATGCCAAACAAATACTACTACACGATCGTTGAGCACCATCGTCTAACGCCTAAAGTTGATCGTTTAGTGCGCACACAAAGGTAAGCGATCATGTAGTGCTATCACATAGCACCTCGATGCATCACTTAGCTACCCCACAAAGGTAAACGATCGTGTAGTGTTATCGCATAGTTCTTTAACGCATCTTTAACTCCCACGCGAAGCTACACGATCATGTAGTGCCATCGTATAGCAATACAACACATCATTTAGCTCCCGTAGGTACATGATCGTCTAGTGCACAACACTTCAACACTCAATGCCCGAAGCTACACGATCGTCTAGCTTTTCTTCACATCGTCGTCTAACGCCTGAAGCTAAATGATTGTCTAGCACTGAACCTCAACGACGATATAAACAAAGGCTGATAAACTGGAATCTACAACTCGACCTTCTTCACTTGTTTCTTCAATTACAGCTTAATTTATGACTCCAAATAAATTACAGACTCTAGGGAACACATATAAGCTCATCAAGCAAGAGCCAATTACAAATTTAATTGAGAAATCAAAGAGAAATTAAAAGCCAAAACTCAGAAAACCATATCGGTGCAGCAGTTTCATATAACTCATATAAAACACCCACCACACCAAAATTAAACCGAATTGAATGCTTATATGATGCTCTAATACTAATTGTTGGAATCAACATGCAGCAGAAGAGACAAGGATCGATAAGAACTTTAATTGAGTAATTTTAGCAGAAACGAAAGCATGCTTTAGTAAAAATAAATGGGTTTCAAGTCATACCTTTATAGAACTTATTCAAAGCTTGATTTTAGCTGCAAATTTCTCCGAATCTTGTTGTAGACGACCTCAAGATCTTCCCTACTATCCTCTTGGTGCTCTAGATTGATTGTAGCACTCAAAATAAGTTTGAATTAAGGAAAATTGGAGAGGTACTCACAACAGTAATCTACTTGAAGAACTCCTTCTTCAACCCAAATTTTCAGCAAAATTCTTTCGATTGCATTTCTTCAAATTCACTCCAATCTCTTCAATATATTACAGACCATCATGCAAAGAAAATAGCTGCATGAGATGCAGCTCATGCTTGGAGTAATTGAAGCTCAAGATGGTGGGTTATGGGTGAGCTACTTGAAGAAGACAATGGAAAAAGCCAAATTCCATTTTGTATATTTCTTCTTTTTCAACTTTTGAAAAATTGATTTCATAAATCAATTTATTGTCTAAAATTGAAAATATTATTAATTTTATTAAATTAATTTCGTAAATTAATTTTCTTAATAAAATTAATAAATAATTATTTAAATAATTTAAATAATTCTAATAAATTTCATATCAAACATTAAATTAATTTTACACAATTCCACCTTCATATATTTAAATCATTTTAAATATTAATTCTCCAATTTCATTTAATTCTAATTTGAATGTTTCAAATTAACTTATTACGCTACTCTAAAGCTAATCCATTTACGAGCAAGTAAGGGGACCTCGCAGACCTACAGATCAACAATTCGAGATTAATTAGCTAAACTCATTAGACTGAATTAACCCTCATTCGTTAAATAATGGGTCACTCCACTAAAGACCATAGTTGAATTCCCCTCATTATAGATATATTATATCCACTTGATATAACCATGATTAGTAAGTTAACCCTTCACAGGTTGTTCGTAATAACGACTAGGTCAAATCTCTATTTTACCCCTAAAATTACCTCGTGTTTCTTAAGTCTCACTGATCCTCTAATGAACAATTGAGTTGTGATCCAATCAACAAATCGAGTCCTTCTCGGGCTAGTGAGAGGGTGGAGCCCCTTGTTAAGACCTAGAATCAACACTTAAGAGAACAACCTCTCTACCATCCCTAAAAGCGAGTAGGAGTGAATTCTTTTTTGCACTTTATGTCCCCTGCTATCTATCCGGTCTTATCCTTAAAATGGGAGGATTATTGAGCAGTGTTGTTGGACTACTCTCACCGTTTCAGATCAAAGGATAATCCCAAACAAACAGGAGTTCATAGTTAGCTCAGGACTAAGGTCAAGTTACTTAGGTCATCGCTTTGAAATAGTTAGTCTTAAACAGTAAACAACGTTATAAAGTACGAGTGACTGATTTCGTGATCTAATCTTGTACAAAACTGATTTGCATAGAACGCCCCCACTCCTCATGTCATAATATGTACGAATTAGGATCACTTCGTTTGTAGTACTTTACAACTCTTTGGAACAACTAAAGAGTAGGTCGCATCCAATAGTGTTACCAGAATAAGGCACCCAACCTTATTCATATGCTATAGATCATTTTTTTACTATTTACTTGAACCTAATCCACTTTTATATCTCCACATAAAGTCCAAGTACTCATATTGAAGGAAATCGAACTCGAGATTTCCATGAGCAGTGGACAAAAGATCATTCCAAATTACAATCATGAATGAACTTTACAAATTACAGTTATAAAAAAAACATACAGTTATGCAATCAATACAAAAATTACAGCATGAACAATCGTCTCCACGCTCTTTGTTCACGAATGCTCGAACACAGCAACCTCAAATGCTCGAACAACACGATCGCAACACTGCACGAACACTTCACACTCGTCCTCAATTATCACCTCGATCGCGATCTGCCTAGCAACATGAACGGCCTCCACAAAACCTCGACGGTGTCGAGTTAAGTAAGATACCACCAAGAAGGTTACCTTGGTATTCTCGGTGTGAGAATCCAGAAGGTGGGCTCTGTTTAGACTTGGAATGAGGTAGACGAAAGATGAATGAACAATTGTGTACACGATTGGGCAAGTGAGAGATGGCTAAAACCTATCGCATAGGTCGATGCCCAATTGTTTAGTTAAAGCTAAGCGATCGTCTAACAAAAGCTAAGCGACGTTTAGCTCATCGTTTAGCTTCTGTCTGTTGCCTACAAAACACTACATGATCATTTACTTTGCTCAAGCTGTCACTTAGTAAATCGGTATTTAGTTGACAACTTCTATGAGTTTCTTTTTGCGAGAGAAAAAACTCAAAACGCTGGGCTAGGAATGGGAGCTAGGAATGGGAGGACATTCCTCCTTTAAGACAAATATCAAATCGTCTATTGTGAGTATTATATTCAAATTCGATTTCTAGTTTACATAACTGTCCCCAATCAATTTGTCTGAAGCCAACAATAGTATAATAGAACTCGTCATTCTGAAATTATAAACAAATTTTATAAGTGAATTGCTTTTAAATCCAATCAAGTTTTAGCAAAGTGATAATTACCCATAATCATTATTTTTGCAACGATACTTAAGCGATTTAGAACAAATGCTACCGTGGGGCAGTTAAGAATTCCTTCACAAAAGCAAGACAGTTCTTGACTAAATACTATCTCCAGAATAACTCATATTTCATAGTCATTTAGTTATCGTTTTCGATCAAAATCATTACTAACACTTAGTAAGTCTTGTAAGTGTAGACCTGTCATTTTTAGATCTTACAGAACGGTATGAGTATGCCTCCAAAATAGAAGACAATACCCAAGACGGAACTATAAGACCCTATTCATTTTATTGGAGACTGGGTTGTTTTGAATCCTATGTTACAACCATCCGTAGGGATCGCCATGGTTAATGACTAGCTAGTGCTGCATGAAAAACAATAGTAGACGCAACATAAGAATCTCACGGTTCAAACTAATGGAGGAGACCGTAGGACAATGTTGACACATTTCCTTCACCCACTTACTATGAACGACTAACCCCATTCACCTTGTTATTGACCCATGCAAACACTTTCCGTATGGAGTAGTCGAGGTAAAATCGATAAGAAGCCAAGCATGGATCTAACGGTGTGAACTCTTGAGGACGTGAGAGCTAATAACTTTTATTCTCCTACTGAAGTGTTCTAAATGTTTGGGTATATTTATACTTAGGTTCTTTTTAGCTAATAAAAATAACCCTACGTCTAAGTGGTTTATTCAAGTATAACACTTATAAATGGATTTAACCTACAATGTCTTTGTGATAACCTATTTTTATTACCTCACATCGCTCACGAATGCTCATAAAACCGGTTACCAACGCTCAATTATTCGGCTATAATCCTCAGGTAGGAGGTGTTCCGTACACCTTCAACTTAAATACCCCTAGCCTTCGACAGGATTATATACTGGTTGAGTTTGTAACCATAGTTTTACAAATTTAATGACCTATTTTAACTATTAAAATGAGTGGTTAACCTAAGTGAGCATACAACTGTTCTTTGTTATGGATTTTAAATATCTAACCCAATTTTATAACAGCTTACAAAATTTTAGATATGCTAAACATTCACGAAAAACAGCAAAGGCATTCAATATCTAATATAACTATTATATTAAACAAAAGAAACCCTAACATGCATTCTATATATTATAACAATTATAACATACTGTCAATGCATGTAACATGCTTCCTACGGTGGAGTTTTAAATCTACATGGCATACTGTATACATATACATGAATTTATTTAATTATCACATACATCTCATGCATAAACAATTAAATATTAACTGTTATGATTTTCGTTTTGGCATAAACAAGTAAACAGATAGCTATCTATTACAAACAGCTTTATAACTGTCTTTGAACCGCTCAAACCGCTACAAACTGAACCCAAAACAACATGAACCGGGCTGGACGAGTCTGAACCGGACCAACAAAGCCTGAATCGGACAAATAGAAATTCATTGTTAGCTCAGGATTATAGTTAGCTCAGAATTAAAGTTAAGTTACTTAGGTCATTGCTTTGAAATAGTTAGTCTTAAACAATAAACAACGTTATAAAGTAAGAGTGACAGGTTTTGTGGTCCGATCTTGCATAAAACTCATTTGCATAGGACACCCCCACTCCTCATGTCTCAACATGCACGAATTAGGATCACTTCTTATGTAGAACTTTACAACACTTTGTAACAACTACAGAGTAGGCCGCATCCAATAGTGTTACCAGAATAAGGTACCCAACCTTATTCATATACTATAGATCATTTTGACTATTTACTTGAACCCGATCCACTTGTATGTCTCCACATAAAGTTTAAGTACTCATATAATAGTCAAGGGACTTAGGTTTATTGGATTTCTAAAAAACAATATATTCAACAACAACTTTATTGAATTCTCATAATAAGTTCTAATGTTTACAAACTACGAGTTTTAGGACATAAAACCCAATATCACATACAGTACCAGGAAAGCTATTGAGCTGTTGATGATTTTCTGGTAAACATAAGGCTCTTCAACGTTCTGGTCAAAGCCAAATGACTTGACAACAGTGTCAAATCTGATGTTCCAAGATCTAGATGCTTTTTTATCCCATAAATTGACCTATTAAGCTTGCAAACTCTTTGCTCTTGATCTGGAACTATGAACCCCTCTAGTTGAGTCATATAGATGGTCTCCTCAAGATTACCATTAAGAAAGGCAGTCTTGACGTCCATTTGCCATATTTCATAATCATAAAATGTGGCTATGGATAGAAGAATCCTTATAGACTTGAGCATGACAACAGGTGAGAAAGTTTTCTCATAGTCAACTCCCTCGACCTGGGTATAATCCTTTGCCATGAGTCTAGCCTTAAAGGTTTGCACCTTTCCATCTACACCTTTCATTCCTTATAGATCCACTTACACCCAATAAGTCTTACCTCATCAGGTGGATCAACAAGCTCTTAGACGTTATTGAAGTACATAAACTCCATTTCGTAGTTCATGGCCTTAACCCATTCATCTTTGTCAATATCCTCTGTTGCTTTCTTAAAAGACAACAGATCCTCGACCCCATCATTTTTAATGATGTTTTGGGCTTTAGTCAAACCCATGTAGCAATCTAATGGGTTCATAACCCTCTCACTACGTCGAGGCAGCCTCAACTCTTGAGCTGGTTGACTAGACGTTTCGACCTCAACAACTTTTGTTGATCTGTCAGCCTATTCAACGACTCTTCTTGAACCCTCAACAGTCTCAGACTCACTTGAGATCTCACGTAAAACGAGCTTACTTTGTGGCTTATGATCCCTCATGTGGTCTTCTTCTAAGAAGATAGCAGTTGTAGAAACAAACATTTTATTCTCACTTGGATCATAGAAATATCCACCTTTCATTTCCTTGAGGTAGCCTACAAAGAGGCAAACCTTCGAACACAGTTTCAACTTCTTTGGGTTAGTCGCGAGCTGCTGGCTTGGTTATGCGTTGGACCGTTGGTTTGCAGGAAAACATCCAGGTGGCCATTCTTTTTGCGCCACTGGTTGAAAGCTTTGTTGTTGATTTTTCCATGCGAAATTTGGGTGGTTTCTCCATCCAGGGTTGTACGTATCGAAATAGGGATTATTCTTTATGAAGCATACTGACTGCAGATTTTCTGGGCATTCTTCCATCGGATAGGTGTCTCCACAAATGACACAACTTGCGATCGTTTGAGCAATTGCATTGACCTGCCCCTTTTTCGCTCTCGTGTTATTAATTGCGATGCCTTGTATCAAACTCATCATCGCAATCATTTGATTCTAAGGGGATACGATGGCCCCGTTGTTCATGTCACTATCTTTAATTCTTAATCTTTGATCGCTTTCTCAACAATCCTCGTGATTTTTGGAAATGTGATCGAGTATATTTTTGGCCTCTTCATATGTTTTGTCAAACAGACCACCAGCTACTGCCGCATTGACGGCGGTCTGCGAAGCAGGGGTCAGCCCTTGATAAAAAAATCTCCATCTGCAAGCAGTCTGATAAGGTGTTATGTGGACAGTCTTTTACCAGCCTCTTGAACCTCACCCAAGCATCTCTGAGCGATTCGTCAGTTTCTTGTTCAAAATTAGTTATTAGTTTCCTTCTCCTAGCATTCTCGGTTGATGGGAAATATTTCTTCATGAACTTTTCCATGACTTGTTCCCATAAAGTTATCTCTCCCGATTTGAGAGAATATGCCCACTTTCGTGCCTGATCACATAAAGAAAATGGGAACAAAGTTAGTCAAACTTCTTCGGTAGAGATATTTAGGAACACAAAAGTGTTGCAGATTTCTATGAAGCTCTGGAGGTGAGCATGTGGGTCCTCGCCACATCTTCCTCCAAACTGTCCTGCAGTCTGAATCATCTGCAGCATCACCGGTTTCATTTCGAATCGGAATCCATCAAGGGCAGGCCTCATGATTCTTGGAGAGAAATCATAGAGGTTTGGCGATGCATATTCCCGAATGGGCCTATTACGGTCGTTTGCCAATAGGATTGGATATTCCATAATATTTTTTGTTTGGTGCTCTGTTTCCAGGCTGCTCTGCCATATCGTCTTTATCTGGTTGTTGTTGTTGGCGGTTGTCTCTCAATCATTGTCAGAACGTCCTCTCAATCTCCGGGTCGTAATTCGCCAGAGATTGAGAGCTACAAAGAAATCAGAAAAATTACCGTTAGCACACTGAATTTCCGAAGTCCCCAGCAACGGTGCCAAAAACTTGATGCGTTATTTTATGAGATGAAATAATGGAATGAAATGCGGCGATGGAAATGCATTGAGCAACAAGTTTTCTCATGGAATCCAATTATAAATCCCACTGAGTTTCTTGGTAAGTCCAAGGTCGAACTCAGGGACTAGGGAAAACGGTATGCGGTGATAATTTTCAAGAAGACTTTATGGTAACCAAATAATCAAATAGTTGTTTTGGGTTGTTTTTTGCGGTATAAAATAAATGTATACGGCGGAGGAACGAATGTATAAGCTCCAAGGCTTCCTTGGCTCTCTAACCTTTTCTAGTAAAAGGTCGTTTGGTCATCTTGCCTTCGAGGCATGATTTATATACCGGCAAGAAGTTTTCTTTTAAATTCTTTAGAAGTCCACTTTTCACCAAGTTCTCAATCCTATTGAGTTTGATGTGACCTAACCTCAAATGCCAAAGATGGGCATTTTCCTTAGGAGAAACTGTAACACCCTGCACATTTTAATTTCAGTAACATTATTATTTGGAAATTCAATAATTGCTTAGTCAGAGGGCATTTTTGGAATTTTGGATCTCAAGTATAAATGCAGGAATTTAAGTTTTGGCGGAAAATTATTCAATTTTGAATTTCAATGTGAAAGTTATGGCAGGAATTAATTTCCTTTCAAAACAGAAAGAAATTAATTATAATTATACCTCCCTTTTTAGTTATTATATTTATTATTATTATTATTATTATATTTTTTTTTAAAAAAAAAAAAAACCACCAACCTTTCTCCTTCTTCTTCCTCGCACAACAACACCACCCCCACCCCGATTTTCCTTCTTCTTTCCTCCCACGAATGTCGCGTCTCCCCTCACTGCCTCATCAGACCGCCATCGCGCCTCCTTCGTTGCTCAGATCTGAAGTCGCCACAGCTCACCTAGCCGATTTTCTCCTCCATTCGCGGCTGCGTCGCCCAGCTGAGGGCATCGTTTTTCGTTCGTCTGCCGCCTCTCTGCCGGAAACCCATCATTTCAAGGCCTCAGTCTAGCTCGCCGTTCGTCTGATCCATCTAGCTGCCGCTCCCTCATGCCTCGTCGGCCCAGACTCGATCAACTGCCGCCTCTTCACGCTTCGCCAGACCCAGATCCGTCATCAATCGTTTCCCTTGTCGCCATCGGATCTATTCTAGGTAATGTTGAGGTAGTTCGGTTCGATCTCTTAGCCATTAACGTTGGGTTTCATCATTTTGATACACAGTTGTTGGGTTTTATTTGAAGGTGAGTTTTAGCGAACCTTGGACTTAGAGGGAGCATCGTCAAGGGAGAGTGGAAGTGATCTTCATCCTTTGGGTAAGTTTTTGGATATTTTTGACTTGGGTCCGAAGTTTCACTGTTATGGTTGAACTGAAATTATTTGAGTTATTTTCAGAATTGGGACCGCTATTAAGGGTTGTCGCCATAGTTTGGCCGTCTGATTTTTGATATCCATAAAGTTTCGTTTGAGGTAAGTAATCTTACCACTGGAACTGCCCACGGGCCAGGCTTTAGTTGTATGCTAGCATGATGAGCGTATGTTATGGTAAATGTTAGCATGTTGATTGATAGTACGACCTATTCTGGCACGAGTTCAGATTTGTTTAAATATACACCTAGGCACTTGATTGTTAGTATGAGGTGGTATATGTTTCCATATGTTGGTATCTGATCTGCTGATGTTGAGGCATACTTGTATGATGTGGATCTATGATGTTAAGGTTTACATGAATATTGTAGAATATGTTGTTGAGGATTATGTGTACGTGGTAGAGCCATGGTATCGAGGATTACATGTATGTCATAGATTCGTACGGTATTGATTTTTGAATGTTGAGACTGTGTGAATGTCTTCACTGATTAGTTAGATGCTCACCAATTTTGTGTTTCCTTTGGGATTCACCAGTTTGTGTTTCCTTCGGGATTCACCAATTTTATGTTTCCTTGGGGATTCACCAGTTTGTGTCTCCTTCGGGATTCACCAATTTGTGTTTTCTTCGGGATTCACCAGTTTGTGTTTTCTTCAAGATTCACCAGAGATAGTAGGCATACTTAACTACAGTAGGATAGGACTCAGTCTCTTACCTGTTTCATGTGTGTATATGTGCCATAGGTGGGTATCTAGAGGATATAGATGCCTAGCCTGACTCCAGTGGTGGGGTTACTTATTGAGTATTTCATGCTAACTCTTTCTTATGTTGATGTTTCAGGTGGGTAGAGATGCACCCGTGATGGCGCAGCGAAATTCGTGATCGTGCCACTAGGACTAGTTTTTTTTATGCTTCCGCATCATGAATTTTAGAGTCCTTATTTTTCCCTTAATGTTTAGTTTTACTGTTTGAAACTTATTATGAAGGATTGTTTTTTATACTTTTAATAGTCTTTACGAATTATGGGTACCCTATTATTGTTTTAACAATTGCATTTAATAAATGGCTTTTGAACTTCTCTTGTCTATTTAGCATTTATTTCAACATAACTGAGTGTCGTTTCAAATCCTATGCATGTATTTATTTTAGTAACGGCCAAACCTAAGTCCTAGGGGGTCAGGTCGTTATAAAAACCTTTGGTCTTTTAGTTGTTGTTGCCGTACTGAACATTTCAATGTTAAACAAGGCTTTTATGATTAATGGCCTTAGTATATATAAGTTATTTTCCATTGAACCATAACCAATCTCCATTCCATTATTGAAAATAAACACTTTATTCTCAACAAAGAAGAATGCTACGAATGTTTGTCGACTCGTTTCCACGCTCCTTGTTCACAAACGCTCGAACACAACAACCTCGAACGCTCAAACAACACAATTGCAACACTGCACGAACACTTCGCACTCATCCTCAACGATCGCCTCGGTCACGAACTCCTCAGCAACACGAACAGCCTCCACAGAACCTCGACGGTGTCGAGTTGAGTAAGACACCACCAACATGGTTACCTTGGTATTCTCGGTGTGAGAATCCAGAGGGTGGGCTCTTTTTGGACTTGGAATGAGGCAGACGAAGGAAGAATGAACAATCGTGTACACGATTGGACAAGTGGGAGATTTTTTAAACCTATCGCATAGGTCGATGCCCAATCATTTAGCTAAAGCTAAGCGAATGGCTAGCAAAAGCTAAGCGATCGTCTAGCTCATCGTTTAGCTCAGTGTCTGTCGCCTACAAAACACTACACGATCGTTTACTTCGCTCAAGTTGTCGCTTAGTAAATTGGTATTTACTTGACAACATCCGTGAGTTTCTTTTTGCGAGAGAAAAAACTCAAAGCAATTTTTCACCCTTTTTTAAAATCTTACTAAAAATAGGAAACAATTTTTCTTTTATCTCAGGGTTACCATGAACCACCAATAACCTCTCACTCAATTGCTTATTAGAGAAAAAGATTTAATTATCCAATAATTAATATTATTATAAATATAAATGATAACCAACTTATCATACTATATTTATAACCTATAGTTTTAATATTTCATCTCATGAAACATATAAACCATAGTTCTTTTTCTACTCCATGGTACTTAATGTAAATTTCATTTACATCAATCCTCCACTAGATGTATCTCATACATCATACTGATTATATCATATATAATCAAAATACCTCTTGTCAATTTGAACATTTCAAATCAACACTAAGAACTGATCCTCAACTGAATTCATTGAGCTACCAAGAGGACCTTATGGACTTGTAGCTCGAAGCTCCAACGGTATGTGAATAATTGACTAAACTCTTTAGTCGGGATCCACCATCCGTTAATTACTAGGGACTCCATTAGAGACCGATAATTGAACTCTTTTTACCGCAGATATATTATGTGTCCATCTTAACCAATCAGAAGTGCGACAATCTTTCACAGATCGCTCGTAAGTACAACTCAACCAATAATCGTTATGCCCCTGTAGTTACATCTAACTTCTTAAGTACCACTGATCCCTCTAATGAACATAAGGCATAATCCTACTATGACTGAGTCTTCTCTTCCAAAGAGAAATTGTAGCCACTATGTTTAAACCCCGGAATCAGCCTTTAAGGGAGCAATCTCTCTACTTATCCCTACTTCGGGAAAAGAGTGAATTCCTTCTTGTAGATTGAGTTCGCAGCTCCCAAAACAAACAAGCCTCCAAAAGGTAGACATGTTGAGTTGGAAATTTGGCCACTTTCACCCATACTAATCAAAGGACCGCCCTAAAAGGCAGAAGTTCCCAAAACACTCAGGATTGAGGTCGTATCACCTATGGTCGTTTAGGTGAGATGCAAGTCTCTGTATCAACGGCATTATATATAGAGTCTAGTCATCTCATGGTCCAGGTCTTATACAAACTCTTTGTATAGGACACCCTCACATCTCCACATGAATGGTAAGAATCTACCATCTGTAGTAGTTTACAACACTTGCAAACCTCTACAAAGCGGGTCATATCCGTAGTGTCACCAGTATCAGGTATCCCACCTTAATCCTTATACTACAGACCTATTTAGGTTATCACTTACGGCATGATCCACTTGTATATCACATATACATGCTTAAGTTCACATAAGATGGTTAAGGAGCTTTGTTTATTGGATATGAATAAATACCAGAATTAAATAAAAATTATTTTATTCATTAAACAATGTGTATCTTTACAAAACAACGAGACTCTGGGAGAATTAGGACACCAATCCCAACACATATAATAGTCAAGGGACTTTTAGGTTTATTGAATTTCTAATAAGCAATGTATCCTATAACAACTTATTGAATTTTCAGAATAAGTTATATTGTTTACAAACCACGAGTTTTAGGACATAAAACCCAACACCGCGATCATTTGGCTATCGTCTAGTTGAGTGAACTATCGTATATTGTCACTCCGCGATCGTTTAGTCTCTCTTCAACTATCATTTAGTGAATTTAATCCATTTTATAGTCTTTCCGTGAGAACTTGCCGAGAATAGAAACTCTCACAACAACTTACTAAAATTAGGAAAACATTTTTCCTTTTATCTCACTGTTACTATGAAACCACCAATAACCTCCCACTCAATTTGCTTATTAGAGAAAAAGATATAATTATCCAATAATTAATATTATTATAAATATATATGATAACTAACTTACCATATTATATTTATAACTTATAGTTTTAATATTTCATCTCATGAAACATATAAACCACAGTTCTTTTTCTATTTCATGGTATTTAATGTAAATCTCATTTATAATAATCCTCCACTTGATGTATCTCATACATCACACCGATCATATCATATCTAATAGAATTTCCTCTTGTCAATTTCAACATTTCAAATCAATACCATGAACTGATTCTCAACTTGAATCTATTGAGCTACCAAGGGCATTTTATGGACCTGTAGCTCGAAGCTCCAACAGTACGTAAATAACTGACTAAACTTTTTATTCATGGGATCCACCATCCATTAATTGTCAAGCACTCTGCTAAAGACTGACAACTAAACTCTCCTTACCACAGATATATTATATGTCCTTATCAACCAATCAACAATGCGATAACCCTTCACATATCGCTCATAAATATAGCTGGGTCAGTAACCGTTATGCCCCTGTAGTTACATCTAACTTCTTAAGTACCACCGATCCCTCTAATAAACATAAGTCATAGTCTTACTATGACTGAGTCCTCTCTTCCAAAGAGAAGTTATGATCACTATGTTCAAGATTTGGAATCAGCCCTTAAAGGAGCAATCTATCTACTTACTCCTGCTTCGGGGAAGGAGTAAATTCCATCTTGTGTAACTGAGTTCCCAGCCCCCAAATTAGACAAATCTCCAAAAAGGTAGGCATGTTGAGTTGGCAATCTGGCCACTCTCACCCATACTAATTAAACGACCGTCCTCAAAGGCAGTTCCTAAAACACTTAGGATTAAGGTCATGTCACCAATCATCATTTAGGTGAGATGTAAGTCTCAAGTATCAACGACGTTATATACAGAGACTAGTCATCTCGTGGTTCAGTCTTATACAAATTCTTTGTATAGAACACCTCCACTCGCATGTCTCCACATGAATGGTCAGAATCTACTATCTGTAGTAGTTCACAACACTTGTAAACTTCTACAAAGCGGGTCATATCCATAGTGTCATAAGGATCAGGTATCCCTCCTTAATCCTTATACTACAGACCTTTTTAGGTTATCACTTAAGGCATGATCCACTTGTATATCTCATATATATGCGTAAGCTTACATACAATAACCATGGAGCTTTGTTTATTGGATATGAGTAAATGTCAAATAAAATAACCCTTATTTTATTCATACATATGCACATATTACAAACTATGAGACTCCAGGAGAATTAGGACACCAATCCCAACAACTTATTTGACCCTAAGGAAAATAAAGTGTTTATATCGACAAACACTACTTTTCTTAAAGAAGACGATATAAGGGAGCATAAACCCATAGTAAGGTTGTGTTGAATGAACTTTCTAAGGAATCTATTGAACCTTCAACAAGAGTTATTGAAGAGTCCAACACCCCAACAAGAGTTGTTAAAGTTGGATCATCTAGTATGTCAAATCCACCTCAAGTGTTGAAGGAACCTTGATGCAATGGGAGGGTTGCGAACCCACTTGTCCGTTATATGGGTTTAACAAAAATCCTAGCTATGGTAGCTGATAGAGATGTTGAGAATCCATTGTCTTACAAGAAGGTAATGGAGGATGTTAACAAAGATGAGTGGATCAAAGCTATGAATCTCGAAATGGAGTCGATGTATTTCAATTCAGTTTGAGATCTTGTAGATCTACTTGATGAGGTTAAACCTATAGGTTGCAAATGGATCTACAAAAGAAAATGGGTTGCTGATGGAAAGGTGTAAACCTTTAAGGCTAAACTAGTGGCAAAGGGTTATACCTAAGTTGAGGGAGTCGACTATGAGGAGACTTTATCACTTGTTACCATGCTCAAGTCTATTCAGATCCTTCTATCCATTGCCTTATATTATGACTATGAGATTTGGAAAATGGACGTCAAAACTGCCTTTCTGAATGGCAATGTTGAGGAGATCATTTATATCGAGCAGTCCAAGGGATTCATCACCTAAGGTCAAGAGTAAAAGATTTGCAAGCTTAATCGGTCCATTTATGGACTGAAGCAAGCTTTTTCATCTTGGAACATAAGGTTTTATACTGCAATCAGTTTGTTCTGGGAATCAGATCTTTAGAGATCGAAAGAACAAAATGCTAGTTCTGTCTCAAGCATCGTACATTGACAAAATGCTTGTCAAGTATTCGATATAGAACTCCAAAAGAGGTTTGCTACCTTTCAGGCATGGAGTAATATTGTCTAAGGAAAAGTGACCTAAGACACCTCAAGAGGTTGAGGAAATAAGACGGATCCCCCTATGCATCGGCTGTTGGAAGCCTGATGTACGCGATGTTATGTACTCGACCTGACATCTGCTATGCAGTTGGGGATAGTCAGTAGATATCAGTCTAATCAAGGATATGATCACTGATCGCTGTTAAGAATATCCTTAAGTATCTATGAAGAACGAGTGACTACATGCTCGTATATGTTTTTAAGGATCTAATCCTTACAGGATATAGGACTCTGATTTTCAGACTGATAAGGACTCTAGGAAATCCACATCAGGATCAGTGTTTACTCTTAATGGAGAAGCAGTAGTCTAGAGGAGCACCAAGCAAGGGTGCATTGCTGACTCCATTATGGAGGCTGAGTACGTAGTGGTTTGTGAAACTGTTAAGAAAATTTTTTGGCTCCGAGTTTCTAACTGATCTGAAAGTTGTTCCAGACATGTCAAAGTCTATCACACTTTATTGTGATAATAGTGGTGTTGTGGTTAATTCCCGAGAGCCTTGGAGTCACAAACGCGGGAAGCATATAGAGCGAAAGTATCATCTCATCCGAGAGATTGTGCATCGAGGAGACATGATCATCATGCAGATAGCTTCGGAGCACAACGTTTCTGATCCATTTACAAAGGCCCTCACGACTAAGGTGTTTGAAGGTTACCTGAAGAGTATGGGTCTAGTCTATGGGACAGGCCACGTTTAGACTAGGGCAAGTGAGAGATTTGTATTGGGCGTGTTATGCCCTAGCTTATTGTTTGTGTACTTTGTATTTTAGTTTGACTTTTACATTGTACACCACACTAGATTTAGGTCAAGTGGGAGATTATTGGGATTGATGCCCTAAATCTTGTAGGGTTCTATAGTTTGTAATTGTATTGTACAAACATGTTATTTATGTAATAAAATATGTGATATTTATTTCAAAATTAGTTGCATTGACCACAACCAATAAACTAACATCCAAGGTTATATTGTAGTTTAAATATGTATGTAGAGACATACAGGTGGATCATATTTAAATGATAAACTAAATGGTATGTAGTAGATGGATAAGGTTGGATGCCTTATCCTGGTGACACTGTGAGTATGACCCACTTTGTAGATGTTACAATTGTTGTAAAGTGCTACAAATGATCTGATCCTGATCATTCATGTGGAGACATGTGAGCGCGGATATTCTATAAAAAGAAGTTTGTATAAGACTGAACCACGAAATGTTAGTCTCATTATATAACGTCGTTCATAATAGAGACTTAGTGTGGTACCACACCCTCCCCAATGTTATGGCAAGTAGATAAATTGCTCTCTTAATGGCTGATTCTAGGGCTTGAACAATGTGGTGTCACACCCTCTCCTAGCTTGAGAGGAGTTTGATCATAGTTGGATTATGATTTATTGTTCATTAGAGGGATCAGTGGTACTTAAGGAGTTAGATGTAACTATAGAAGCAAAACGGTAATTTTGGCCCAACTGTACTTACGAGCAATTTGTGAAGGTCATTGTACTGTTGACTGGTTATATCCAATGGACACAGAAATATATTTGTAGTGCGAAGAGTGCAGCTGTTAGTCTTTAATGGAGTGCCCGACAGTTAACGGATGGTGAATGATTTAATTAAATAAGTTTAATTAATTATTCTCGTACTATTAGAGCTTCAAGCTACAGGTCCATGAGGTCCCCTCGTAGCTCAACGAGAATTAATGAGAATCAATTTTTGGATTAGTTTGAATTATTCAAATTAATTGAGGGAATTAATTATATGTGATATAATTAATTTAATTTAATTATATATGTGATATAAATACTATAATGTATTTGTTACATTATAGTATAAAGTTTATTTGAGAGGAAATAAATATTTGAATATTATTCAAATATTAATTTTATGTATTTGATTCATATAATTAAATTTAATATATTGAAATTTTCTTAAACCCCTTTTTCTTTTCTGTAATTTGTTTTTAAAAGCATACTGCAATTTTCTTATAAATGCATAATCTGTTTGTTTTTTGCTGTAAAATTTATGTTATGTAAATTTTGGGTATTTGGTTTGATCCCATGCTACCGCTCAAGGACCTTCAATGGCTCCTTCAATTGGTATCAGAGGTAGGTTTATGGCCCAAATTTTTTCAAAATTTCATATTAATTTATAGTGTTCTAGTGGGATTTTACATTCTGTAATTCATATGAAGAATGCTCTGTGGAATGTATTATTTTGCAATTACTTGATGTTTTTAGGATATGACTGTTTAGATTTATCGCTTTCAGTTTACAAATTGGTTTGTATGGGCCCATGTTTTTGGGGTGTTTAAATGTGATCGAGTCTGTATTTAAAGTTTTGAGTCGCTTGTGATGTTTTCGATGTGTTTTATGGAGAAAACGAAGTCCAATTGGAAGAAGAAGAAAGATCCTATGTTCATTGCTAATCAATGTCTGCCATGCAATGGCACTTGGTGTGAGTTACCATGTGATAACTTTATGCTATCATTGCTATGTGATACCACTATGTGATCGTGGCTATGCGATAGCTCTGTGCGATCGTTGCTATGCAATAACATTATGCGATCTTTGCTAGGTGTGGCATTGGATGATCATTGCTATGTGATAACACTATATGATCTTTGCTAGTGTGGCGTTGGATGATTGTTGCTATGCGATGAAGCTGGGCAGTTCGGGTCGAGCAGTTCAAGACTCGGTTCACTTGTTTCGAACCGATTAACTTTTAATTTGTATTAGTTTGTTTTTTATTTGTTATAAGTGTCCAATCTCGATCCATTAATTGCCTTTAAATTATGTATGTGATGTATGATTATTTTATTATTATGTCATTTGTATATCATATAGTATAAAATCTCACCATAGGTTATGCATTTAATTTCATGCATCATTTATATTATAATTGTTATAATATATGTTTAGATGCATGTTTTAATATTATAGCATACTCATGCATCATATAGTATAAATGTTATAAAATATGCATATATGCATTAATAACATATACATGCATCATTTATATTATAACAGTTATAATATAGTATGAATGTATGCTTAAAGTATGTTATTGATAATTTCATTACTTTATTATATAATTATTATGTATGTTAGTAATGAAATGAAATTGCATGAAGTATGTCACCACTTTAGGGTAATTTATAATTGTTATAAAATTATCTAAGTTATATTTAAAATTATAGCACCACAAGTCCAGTTACAGACCCCAGGTCATCGTCCATTCAGTGTCAAGTATTATTTCATTTATATATTTATTCTGTTATCACTTTATGTAAGAATATATATTAATTGTATTTTTTTATATAACTTTAGATGGAGTGGTGTATTAGTTGCCTCTGAACAGTCATCAAATATGTTGCTAGTATACTGACAAATATTTGACAGACTGGTGCATAATCAAGTAACAAATCTATATATAAATGAATATTAAAAACTTTTTGGGTGTCTAACTATCCTTTTTTTTTATCAAATTAATTAGACATCATATACGCAAGATATTTGGTCATTACTACCTAATTACTATCGTGATGGTCACGACATTTGGTTGACCATTAGACCTCTTATATGCTTCCATATAGTACAGTGGCATCATCCAGATCGTGTATTGAGACAATTCGGGCTGCACAAACGGTACCTTCTGCTATACATTCTCGGCACTACACCAGATTGATTTGAGAGGTAAGCACGACCAAGAATGGTGCCGAATTCACACAGAAAATATATCATACTAGCGTGCATGTCATGATCGTTGTACACAAAGAGAAATAACAAATGGACCAGCTGTATCGTATTACTATTTTTCCTAGTACGATTCAATCACGAGGCGATTTATTACACCTAATGACGCTTACTATTACTGCATGGTAAGAGATTTATTATCTTACATTTCTCAAATATATGATATGAATATTATTTAGTATTAATTTTTTTCATCGTACAAATAGTTTTGTGGAAGATATACAACAATATTCATTATCACACAATTTACCAGAGTTATGTTCAATGTGTAACCAAACCTTGGTTAACATAGAAAGTATTATTCAACAAACAAGACGTATTCATCGTAGACGACAATGGCAGCAAAGCGAAGCCAATTTGGAGGCACATGAAGACAACCCCTCTGTGGGATAAGCGCCAAGGGGGTCATCTTTTTGCTTCATATAAACTTCTATTTTGAAATTAAAGAACTAATTTCTCTTTTTCTAAAGTAGACTCTACTATATACATAAGTTCTATTTTTTTCATTTGTAGAGGGACGTACTACTTAGTCAAGTCAAAATTTTATTTTTAATATGGCTACAAACTACACAATAAAATATGTAACTAAGTTTAGTAGAAAAAAATTGTTAGTTAGAAATTTTAAAAAAATCAAAATCAGAAAAAAAAAAAAAAAAAAAAATCAAATTGTGGACCCCATCCACAAGTTTGGCTTTGACCAAGTCCACCGGCGCTGACATGGTGTTAACTAGATTAAAATCTAATTGTGTACCAAATACACAATTATCTTTCCCAAAATCTACCCTATTTTTATCAATACTTTGCGTTCCCACTCTATTTTTAAAAATTTTTGCCCATCTACCTCATTTTTGTCATTAGTTTCAAAAACCACAATACTCTTGAACTTTATCTAATAATAATATGTTAGTATTATTTTATAAAGAGGGAAGTTCTTGAACTTTTTAATAGAAGTAAAAACTTATATAATAATTCATTTTAGTGCACATATCTTAAACATATTTGTCGAAATAAATTAAAATTTATGAGCCTTTGAATATCAAAGATATTTAACACGCACGCACACGCATGCGTGGATATGAATATAAAAGATTAAAAATTGATCCATTTAAAAGATTATAAGTATATTTGGATGAGTTAGATTATTTGAATAAACTAAAATTTTATAAGTTGATTATCTAAAATTCAGTTTGAGGTAGAACCTAATTGATAAGAACTAATGATCGACTCAAAAATGTTTCCTTATACACCTGTGTATATACATTATATATTTCAATTTCATTTTACATTCTTTAAAAAAGAAAAAGAAAAAAAAAAAAAAAGTTGTCTCCAACAAACATTTCATGGATTTTTTTATTAATATTTTATTTTTAAAAACTTATTAGAAATAGATGGTTTTTTATTGAAAAATTGCAGTGTTATTCAAACTCGTTTTTTAAAGAGACGAGGTATGACTTAATGATTATATAATATATAATTGGACCAGGATGCTATATAAATACCAAAACTGGCATTTGATTATTGTGGTTTGCACGCTTCTTAATTAACACAGGGGCCTGAGTTAGGTTCTATCTATCGAATTTTTATGACTTAACAGCTAAATTAGGTCTAAAAAGTCCCTCACGAACAATATTCATAGTTCTGAAATAACTTTAGATATATGTACCAGATAAGGGGATATGGATTAATGTGAAATAAAGTAGTTTTTGATATCTGGTGAAGCATGGAAATGGGCACCGAGTTCTTCTCTGAACCGACGCCATATTGGGTTAATAATCAACAAAATGTGTCTAAAAACCAATCTGTTTATAGAAGAGTTGGTAGAGAAAAACTAGCCTTCTTCACAAACACAATTTGGTAATCCCCATTTTTAAAGGAATTCCACTCATTTTAGGCCTTTTTTCCCCCCAAATCAATTAACAAAACATCCACTGCCACCAATTTTAATTCTATACACATTCTTGGTGCTTACAGTTCTTTTCCCTCCTTTAAAAAAGCTATAAAATAACCCAAGCACTTAAAACACATTCATCATTTTCCTTTCACTTCTCTGGCCTCCCCTTGGAGGCTTTGCTTGTAATCCTAAAGAATAAACAAACCCAATTACTTGTTTTCTTTTGTTTTTCATCTTTTTGATAAGTTTCAATGAAATCTGCATTCAAACAAGTCGTTCCTCTTACCTTGCTATTAGTAGCATTGGTTGCTGTTGAGGCCAAGCCGCTTGCCGGGCCAATACTGCCGAACCCTCTTCAAAATGTCAATTTAGGGAAGGACATTAGACATAGAAAAGAAGCAGTGTTTAATGTGCTGAGTTTTGGTGCCAAACCTGATGGCAAGACAGACAACACTCAGGTGATTGTTAAGAATGTTATGTTGTATTGTTTTTTAATGTTTTGTTATTGAATTTTTTGTTGTTTTGTTGTGTTGGTTTTGGTTTTTGCAGAGTTTTATGAAGACATGGATTGCAGCCTGTCACTCCAAGGGAGCTGCAAGAGTTGTTATTCCTAGTGGTACTTTTTTGATCAATCAAGTTGCATTTGCCGGGCCATGTACCTCCATAAGTCCTATCATCGTTCAAATCGACGCGATGTTAAAGGGAGGTACCGACGTGAGCAATTACGTCTCCGATGAATGGATATTGTTTGAGAAGATCAATGGCTTGATAGTCACTGGCAGAGGTACTTTAGATGGACAAGGTGGTGCTGTTTGGCAATACAATGACTGTGGTATGAATCCTAATTGCCAGAAGCTCCCTGTTGTAAGTAGTTAACCCTTTGATCACCTTACTGATTTTTCGGGCGGTTTTTCGCCACAATATGGTTGTCTCTTAATAACAGCTGGATGTGAATTGAAAGTTTCTCGTTTACATCCAACGGTGCAGAACTAACCGCCACATTGTGGTGCGGCTTCCTAGAATTCACATTCTTTTTTCCTTCTCCTTTCTTCCTAGAATCTTAAACTCAATGGCATCACACATGGGCTTGTGAAAGGCATCAGTTCCATCAACAGCAAAGGGTTTCATATGTTCATCACAAACTGTGAGAATCTTAGGCTGAGAAAACTGCACATAACAGCCCCAGTAGACAGTCCAAACACTGATGGCATACACACCAGCCGCTCGAACAATGTGAAAATATCGAGATCTGTCATTGCCACCGGTGACGATTGCATCTCCCTTGGTCGAGGATCAATGAATATCGCCATCAACAAAATCACCTGCGGTCCGGGACACGGTATCAGGTAACTCCTACATGTCAAAAACTTGTTCAGCTATGGAAAAAGGCTTCTCTGCTTTCTTCTCTGTTTAACTTGTGGGGTCTACTATGGCAGTATTGGCAGCCTCGGAAAGTACCCAAACGAGGAAGACGTGCGCGGTATCATCGTCAAGAACTGCACATTAACAAACACAGACAATGGACTTAGGATCAAAACATGGCCAGATTCACCCCCAAGTGCTGCATCAGGCATACTATTCCAAGACATCAATATGATCAATGTCAAGAATCCAATCATCATAGACCAAGAGTACAGCTGCTCGAAAACTAATTGCCAAAAGCCGGTTCGTTTTCGTTTTTTCCATCTTTCATTTCTCGATCTCCTAACTTATTATGTACTAACTAACATTGTTTAATCGGTAACACGACGTAGCCATCACGAGTGAAAATCAGTGATGTTCATTACATTAATGTGAAAGGATCATCAATTTCTCCAGTAGCAGTTCGACTCAAGTGCAGTAAGCAGTTCCCTTGTCAAAACATTGAGATGTTTAACATCAATTTGAAATACAGTGGGCCTCCAAATAAAGAATTGCCATTTAGTGCTGCTTGTACCAATGCAAAAGTAGGCTACAGAGGCATTCAATTCCCACCCCCTTGCAAATGATCATCTTCAGACTGCAGTTAAAGTTTGTTTGTTTTGTTTTTGTGTTTTTCTTTTTTTGGTCTTTTTTTTTTTTTTTTTTTTTTTTTTTTGTATTGATGAAGCTTAATTATTTGTAACATGGCAAGAATTATAATGCATGTTACAATGGCTTGATGCTTCTCAGTCTTAATCTAATGCACAAAATCTTTTAAAATTCAGTTTCTTTTTTGGAGTATTGTTTCTTATATATAGTCAATCTACAAAAACAAATGTTATATTTACATATTTGTAGTTCTCAAATTTGAGTATTTGTATTTTTTAAAAAAGTTAATATCTTTTAGTGTTCCTAAAAGATACTAAATTATGTACAAGTACAACGCTTTAGTCCCTAAATACAAGAAAATAGTTCTTATTGTTACATTGTCATCATTACTTTGATTTTAAATAAAAAATATGATGTAATGAATGTGTTTATTTCTAATTTATACAATTTGTTGATATGCTACTAACTTGAGCCTAATTCAAAATTCTGAGCATAGTTCAATTGTGGAATTAAAAAATTAATTAATTAAGGCGTATAACTGGAAAAAAGAATTGATGCGATATTACTGCAACAAAATTGAATTTCTATGTTACACGAAGAAAGTCAAATCAAGGGTGGAGAGAGAAAAAAGTGTTTAATGCCAAAATTACTCTTTTTTTTTTTCTGAAAAAATGGAAATCTTGGATTAAAAAGTTTTATTATATTTTTTCAATGTCACTCATTTATGGCTACGGTTACATGTGTGCATGTGTTTTTTAACATCGAAATTGAAAGCTACATGTAGAAAAAACTATTCAATCTAAATTTCAATCTCACGCAAACATTAAAAAAACACAATTTACGTTAAATGATAAGATTTTTTTAAAAAAAAGATAATATACCTTAAGCAAAAAAAAATGTGACTTTTTTTTACGTGTTTTCTTTATTTAAGGTGAAGTAGATTTTAAAAATAAGATGTGATTTAAAAAAAAAAAATCCTTTGTTTAACATAAAGTATATATGTTTCTAGAAAAGAACCTGAAGTATATATTAATTTGAGATAAATTGTTATCTAAAAAAAACAACTTTCCCTTTTATTTAATATATTACTTAGAGATAAAATGTGATTTAAAAAATATATATTTATTTAATGTGAAGTAGATATTAGTTAGAGATCAAACGTGATTTTTTTTTTCTATTTTCATTTTGATGATTTGATTTTCTTCCTAATTTCAATTTTTAATTTAAACCAATATTTTTTAAAAAAAATTCATGATAATTCTTTCTTATTTTTTTGAACTTTTTTTATTGGATGATTTGAGAACTCTCCTACTTTAAACTTCAAATTAAACCAAAATAATTGTTTTTATTTTTTTAAGATTTTGTGATAATAATCCGTTAGTTATTATTATTATTTTTTATGATTTGATTATCTTGTTAATTTCAAATTGTTGGGTTAATCACTCTTCATAGGCTCAAATACTCAAGATCAACACTAGAATAATGAATAAAAGGCTAAGAAATATTCTGCCAAATCCTTGATGCGGGATACTCGACGCTCGATGTCTTCCTACTCGATGTTCGATGAGAATTTTCTTTTTTGTCTGACGAGTCTCTATTCAATCCTCGATGGAACTCGATGATAACTGAACTGATACTCGATGAGTCTTGATCAATACTCAATGTGACTCGAATGTGAAAACAATCAACTCGAAGCTACTCAATAGCAAAGATCGATGCACGATTCAACTCGATGCTCTGTATTCAATACAATTTGAAACGAGATTGTATGGCGCACGATTTACAGAGAGATAACAGTCGAATGAACAAGAAAGATAAAAACAAGAAGAAGAAACACAGAGGTTTACGTGGTTCGATAAGATTGCCTACGTCCACGGGAAGATTCAAGTTCTTTTACTATAGAAGATTGCATACAACATTTTGTTGTTTATAGAAAACTAGGAAATGATGATCACTCTCTCTGTTTTTGTTTTACTGATCAGAGGTATTTATAATGCAACTGACCGTTACATCACAAAGTTAGTTATAAACAAATAATAAGCTGAGGTATTTGAGTCACGCCATCTTAAAAATCTCCACCTTGACTCTAATGCCTTGCAATCTTCTGATCTTCTTGATTCTGAACGTTCTATCTACCCTGTTCCTAGAAGCTCGAAACCAACTTATTCTAGACATTTAACCGATTTAAGCTTTGAAACAGGTTTTGCCAACATGTCAGCTGCATTTTCTGAAGTGTGGACCTTTAGAATTTCCATCTCCCCTGTCTCAATTTTATCTCTGATGAAATGATACTTGATATCAATATGCTTTGTTCTAGTGTGATATTGTGAATTTTGGGATAAATGGATAGCACTTTGATTGTCACAGTAGAGTTTCACCACTGTTTTATTTATTCCAAAGTCTTTCAGCAATTCCTTAAGCCATAATACCTCTTTGATTGCTTCTTTAAAGCCATATATTCAGTTTCTGTAGTAGATAAGGCTACTATAGGCTGTAGTGTTGCTTTCCAGTTGATTAGATTAGGATCATAAAGGAATAGGTAACCTGTTAAGGACCTCTTTTTGTCCAAATCACCAGTGTAGTCAGCATCCATATACCCATAAAGTTCTAAGTTTGGTTCAACTGACTTTTGGTAGACTAATCTTGAGTTTTTAGACCAAACTAAGTACCTTAAGATCCATTTAGTAGTCTCCCAGTGTCTCTTACTAGGGTTAGACATATATCTACTAACTAGGCTAGCTGAATATGAGAAATCAAGTTTGGTAGAAATCATTAAATACATTAGGCTTCCGACTACTTGACTATAGGGTATGACAACCATCTGTTTTTAATGTTTTTGGGCAAAATCTTTAGGAGAGTTTGCTGAGGAAAGCTTAAAGTTTTGAGCAATAGGTAAGCTCACAGGTTTTGCATCATTCATGTTGAATCTTTTAAGGATCTTCTCACAGTAATTAGAATAATTGATGCTTAGAATAGACTCCTCCTTGTTCCTTTATATTTCAATTCCTAGGACCTTGCTTGCTTCTCCTAAGTCTTTCATATCAAACTCCCTTTTTAAGAGGTTTTTAACATGGGTTAGATCTCCCTTGGACCTATTTGCCAGTAACATATCATCTACATATATGAGTAAGTAAACCTTGTCCTTGTAAGAACCTATATTTACATAAACACATATGTCAAATGAACTTCTTTTGAATCCAATGCTAGAAATATAGTCATTGAATCTTCTATACTAGCACCTAGGTGATTGTTTTAACCCATAGATTGACTTGTTGAGTAAGAAATAGAGATTTTCTTTTCCTTTAACTTCAAATCCTTTAGGCTGCATTATATAGATTATCTCCTCTAGATGTCCATGAAAGAAGACAGTTTTAACATCTAGTTGATACAATTCTAAATTATTTTGAGCAACTAAGGATAAAAGAAGTCTTATGGATGTCTGTTTAACAACCGGAGAGAAAATCTCTGAATAGTCTATTCCTACCCTTTGAGTAAACCCCTTTACAACCAACCTTGCTTTATATATAGGGCTTTGATCATAGGATGCTCCTTCCTTAAGTTTGAAAACTCATTTAGAGGCAACTGGTTTGTAACCCTTTGGCAGAGGAACTAAAAACCAAGTGTCATTCACTTTTCGTGAATGCATCTCCTAATTTATAGTTTCTATCCAATCCCTTGCATCAACAAAACTTGTTGCTTCCTCAAAGGTTGTTGGTTCTTGGTTAGTAAGAGCTACAATAACATTTAAAACCAGATTCATATAGTTCATTTCAGTATATCTAGCTAGAGGGGTAATGTTTTTCCTTTATCTATCCCTAACTAAGACCAGACTACTCACTTATTGTCTCCTCTTGTTCCTCTACATCTTCCCCAACTTCTCCTGTATCACTAGGTTGGTTAGATTCTATTGGTTGCTCAGTGGGTAACTTCACCTCAATTCTTGTGTTGGATGACTTACCTTCATCCTCAAGTTTTTTTCTCCTTTTGCATAAAACATCTCTTCTTCCCTAAAAGCGATGTCTCTGCTTAATATGAACTTCCTCTCAACTGAATGCCACATTTTAAACCCTTTGACACCCTCTGTAAAGCCTACAAACATGCACTTGACTGCTCTAGCTTTTAATTTTCCCTTATTTTGGTGAACAAACCCTACACATCCAAAGACCTTGAGGTTATCTAGGTTAGGAGGATGATTAGTCCACTTTTCCTTAGGGGGTAAGTAACTCTAAAGATGTGTGAGGCACTTATTCAAGGTATACACTATGTAGGCTGCAAGCTTCTGTCCAATAATTTTCATCTAAGATAGCATCAGAAAGCAAACACCTAATCCTTTTCATTATGGTTTTGTCTAACCTCTCAACAACCCCATTTTGTTGAGGTGTACATCTCACAGTTCTATGCCTAGTTAGACCATTTTCACTACAAAATTTGTCAAAGTATTCATTGAAGAACTCAAGCCCATTATCGGTTATAAAGTATTTTAACCTTTTAGATGTTTGATTTTCTATCATGGCTTTCCATTCCTTAAACTTTCCAAAAATTTGGTCTTTAGTTTTAAAAAAGTATATTCAGCTCTTCCTAGAAAAGTCATCTATAAAGGTTAGAAAATACCTTGAACCATTAAGGCTTGGTGTAGGAGATGGTCCCTATAGGTCAAAATGGACATAATCCAATATTCCATTGGTGGTATGCTGAGATTTTATGAAACTTTGTATGGTTGTTTTACCTAGAATGTAGTGTTCACAAAAGGAAAGGTGTTCACTGATACCTTTGGATAGTATACCTTGTTTGGACAGTGTTTTTATCGTTTTTTTCACTCATATGGGATAGTCTTTTATGCCACATGTCAGCCTCTGTTAAGCTTGTTGTTGAAACCGTGTAGGCACTTGTCATCATCTCTACTTCTCTTACAATATAAAGGTCATTGACCTTTTCACCAACCAATACAACCTTGGAATCCTTAATCACCTCAAGGACTTCACCTTTTCCTCTGAACTCACACCCAATGGAGTCAAGCATACCCAAAGATATCAAGTTTCTCTTTACTAAAGGTACATGTCTCACATTTCTGAGAAGCTTGGTTGATCCATCCTTTAGCTTCAAGGATACTGAACCAACTCCTTTGATCTTGCAGGCTTCATTATTCCCCATGTACATAGATTCTCCATCCATATCCTGGTAAGTATTAAACCAAGGTCTGAAGGGTGTCATATGATAGGTACAATCGGAGTCAAGTACCCAGTCATGCTTCCCAAGATGAATGATTTGGTTGGTAGCAGGTTAAGGCATCAGAATAAAAGTAGGAACCTTCAACCACTGAAGCTTATGGTTTTTTTTTCCCTTCTGACCCTTCTCTTTTTCCTAATTTTTCCGTTTCAGGCTGTAGTAATCTCTCATCAAATATCCTTTCTTCTTGCAGTAGTTACATCTCAGATTGGTCTTAGGTTTATGCTCTTCACCAGACTGATTTGTTTTCCCCTTAGACTGATTCTACTTGTTCTTGCCCTTGACAAACAACCCTTCTGTACTAGGTTACTCATTTTTTACTAATTGAAGCTCTAACTCTCTAGTTCTCAATGTTGAAATTATGACATTAGTTGTAACTGACTAACTGCTATATTTCAAGGCATTCTTCACCTCCCTATAGGCTTCGGGTAGAGAGTTTAACAAGACAAAGGCTTTATTCTCATCGTTAATCTTCTCGCCAAGGCTCTTGAACTCAGAAACTATCTTATTGAACTCATCCAAGTTGTCTGATAGTGGCTTGGAAAAATCCATCTTAAAAGTGAAGAACTTCTCCCTTAGATACATCTTGTTGGGGAGATCATTGGTTGCAAAAAGACCTTCTAGCTTGACCCACATCTTGTAGGTCATGTCTTGATCAATCACTTGTCTCAAGATGCTATCATTGAGATTAAAAACCAGAGTTCCATAAGCTGTAAGCTCCATATCTTCCCTTTCTTGAGTTGTTATTGTAGGTGGCAGAGTTGACGGGTCCAAAAGGGCATCGTGAGCTCTCTTTTGTCCCAAAATAGCTTTGATTTTGGCCTTCCATAGGCCAAAATCATCCTTCCCATCGAACTTCTCAATTTCATACCTTGCAACAACCATCTCTGATCTGATCGAGTATCGAGTCTGGATTTCTTGAGTATCTTGATGCTCAAAGAATGCTGATCTTAATGATCTTCAAACACTCTGATACCACAAATTGTTGGGTTAATTAGTCTTCACTATACCTAAATACTCAAGATCAATACTAGAATTATGAAGAAAAGGCTAAGAAATATTCTGCCAAATCCTCGATGCAGGATACTCGATGCTCGATGTCTTCCTACTCAAAAAGAAAAAGAAGAAGAAGAAGAAGAAGGAAGCAACGAAATTAGTGAGAACCTATTAACAAAATTAAAAAGAGAAAAAAAAAATAAAGAGAAGATACCGGATGGAAAGTGGGAGGTTGAAATGAGAAAATTTAAATCTTAAACCACAATTTGATATATATTTTTTTAAATTCTTTTATTTAAAGTGAAGTACGATTATTAGTGATAAAATGTGATTTTTTTTAATAAAAAAAAAAGAAAAACGTGAATAAGAGATTAGAGAATAAAATGTAATTTGTTTTTAATTTTTTTCTCTTTATTTAACTTTAGATATTAGAGATAAAAAGTGATTTAAAAAATTGTGAAGAAAATATTAGAAGATAAAATATGATTTTCTAAATTTATTTTCTTTTTATTTAATGTGAAGTAAATATTAGTAACAAAATGAGTTTTCTTTTATGATTTAAATATGAAATTACACAAGATATCACAATGGATATTAACTTAAAGAGACTAAGGGAGATCAAATCAAATGTCACTTCCCATAGCTCTTTTAGATAGTAGAGATATAGATGATTAACCATCATTTAATACAAATAATTTATTCTCATAAGTATTTTTCTTTGTAAGTATTTTCCAGGGGATTTTCAAAAATAGAAAAAAAGGGAAAGTATTTACACAAAATAGCAAAATTTTAATCTTCACTGATAGAGACGGATAGAAGGCTATCGGTGTCTATCAGTGATTAAATTGATAGAAGTCTATCATTAATACTATGTGATAGAGGCTAATAGAAGTCTATCAGCACCTATCAGT
>NC_052349.1:19389470-19450747 GCF_009727055.1 Benincasa hispida
TTTTTTTTTTTTGTTATTTCTATATATATTTTGACATTTTTTCCATCTACGAAAATTTTCCTATTTTCTATTTACAAAATAAATTTAAAATTATAAACAAAATAAACAAAAAAAAAAAATTGTCCATGCTTCTTATTCTCTCCCAAAACCTTCCACTATTTCTTTCTCGTCCTAGAAATTCATGTGTGGTGAAAAATAAGAAAGATAAAACTATTAAAAGGGGAAAAAACCCACAGTGATGAAAAACAATCCTTCTGGACATTTTGATCTCTTTAACGAAAAAAAAGTCAACGACATGTAAAAAACATTTGGTATAACTTAACTAATTTAAATTCTTTTTGAACTCTTTTAAGTGTTGTACCGTAGAATTTATAGCCTTGGATTGATATTAGATTCATTCAATTACGTTTTAGGCGACATGTCCTAATTTTTTTCAAATTTTGGATTAATAAAATTGATAATTAAAATTGATTCATGGACGATTTTAAAAAACAACCTTAACAAAGATTCTAATTAATTAATTTTTTTTGTACAAATGGGATAGAGGATTTGAACCACGAATCTCTTGGTATTTATTATATATTCATGCTAATTGAACTAAGTTTTTTTTTTTTTTGTCTAAATTAATTTATTAATAACAATTTAGAAAATTATGTTTGTCAGTGTAAAAGAAACTTAGCTAAACAATTACCTTTAAATTTCAAAGCTGAAATTACAATTCATCTATACTTATTAAAAGAAAATAGAAAGATGTTACTATTTGTTAAAACAATAAATAATCTGAAAAAGTTAGTTTTTAGCTTACCTATTTTGTAACCTATTTACAAACAAATTTCTGCATATAAAACAAATTTAGCATATTTCTGCATATAAAACAAATTTGGAAGGAAAAATAGAGATGTAATACAAAATTTGAAAAGATCTAAAACATCTTAAAAAATCTCTTGAATAAATGAAGAAACTCATACTTTTTACGGTGGATATAGGTCTATTAGACTAAACCACTATAATCCTTCTGCAGATCTTCTTCCTTCTCTCTTCATCTCATAAGTTACATGCTCATTTTTTTTCAAAAAATTTCTTCTTCGATCTACATGAAATGATCAAGACCAAGAGAGAGAAGTTAGAGAGCTTTAGGACTCTAAGTGAGAGAATGAAATTGACAAAATGAGAAGATAAGATTGATTACCTGAAATTTTTACTTAATTTTTTTTTTCGGCTACTTGGCTAAAGGCGAATCACATATGAAAATTTCTTGACTTTGTTTCTGGGCCAAATAAAGTGATACTCTTCTTATTGGGCTTTTGTAAAGAAAGAAAATCCTATTAAAGAAGGTTCATTTATTTTAAGAGTTAGAATTAAATATATTGAAGAATAGAAATTATACATTTACAAAAGTTTAGAGTTTTAATTAATATAATTATGAAAGTTTACTAATATAATGTGATAGTTTTCCTATGCTGTTTCCAATTTAGATGTAAGTTCCTAAAATATGGGATATAAAAATTAACGTAGGTAGTTAAAAATTAAAGTTAAATATCTGGTCTTCTTCACCAAAGAAAACGGCTCAAAACTCAATTAAGAGATGGCAAACAGAAAATTAAATTAAATACGACCAGAAACGATTTTTTTTTTAAAAAAAATTAATTTTGAGTTCAGAAACGAACTAGTTATAACATTGTGGAAGAAACTCCAGATATAAAAATACCTAACTCTAATTAATTAATCATAATTACTTCAGTTAAAAGATTTTTAAAAACTCCAAAATTCATCAAATTATAAATTGTCAATCCAAATCATTTTAATGCATCAGAGAATTTCAAAAAAAGTAAACCATGAAGCTTTCACTACTTGTATTCTCTTTTCTTCTTGCCCTTTCTCTATCTGCCCGCAATTTCTCTGCCGCCGGTAGTTTTGATTTTCTTCTTCCGCCGTCGTACTCGGCGGAGTCCCCCGCCGGAGATCCTTGGATGGGACTACGTGTTTTTGATGTAAATGATTATGGGGCAATTGCTGATGGGAAGACAGAGAACAGCTTGGTAAATCGATTTTAATTTTCTCTGTTTTGGTGATTTATTTATATCAATCTTTATCTTTTATTTCTGTTTACTTTTAGAAAATACTATTGGAATTCAAAAAATATAATTATTTTAACTCCCATAAAGAGTGAACTTTCAACTTGCAGTCTTAAGTTAATTGAACGCTACTCACTCTAAATTTGTTAATAAATTTGACTTTAGAACTAACTTAGTAATTAATTGTGGATTAACGAATAAATTATACCAAACTAATTAATTCATAAGTCAAAATTAACCCTACAAAATTTAAAATCTAGCCTCAAAATCAAACAAGATAAAAGAAAAACTTTTCGCCCATTAATAAATTGGTCAAACCTAGTTAATACGTATCCGGGATGACTAGAAAATTCATTACTTTAAGAAATTTAGATTTTTTTTCCCTTTTAAAATAGATTTTTATGTATGATTATTATTATTATAGCAATTAATAAAAATTAATGTATATTAGTTTCATAAAAGAATTGTTTCTTTTAATTCAAATATTTATACATAAAAATAGATATATATATAAAAAAAAACTATTTTATACTGAATTTAAACAAAAGTAAGAACTCCAATACATATTCAAACGACTATATTAACATACTTACTTGAAGCTGAAGTTATCTTTTTAATATTTTTTTTTGTAAGAAAGTTAGAAATTCACATTAAATTATGTGTTTGATTAGATTGGACCTCAACCTAGTGAAATGTTGTAACTTCTATACATTTATTCAATTTTCACTAGTAGTTTACCCACTAATATAATTCTTTTTTTTAAAAAAAAATGTATTTTTTCTTTTTTTAACTCATTAATTTTAGTAACATCAACAATCTACACAAATTCAAATTTAATTGATGCACGAACTATACCGGGAATAACTTAACCAAAAATAAAAAATTTTAACAAACAATTAGCTCTCATTTTTTTTCTAAAAAAAAAAACCTTTCTAATCAAATTTATACCATACACATGTTTAATTCATTGAAATCATATGAATTTTAAACGAAATTGGGTGGAGTAAAATTTTGATTTTTTTGGGGTTTGTTATGTGATAGGAATGGGTTGAATAAAGACAAATGCAATTTCGGATGTACATAAATATTAATTTTTCTTTTAAAAAAAACACTAATAGATACTAAGTATTTTTCTAATTTAATAAAAAGAAAAAAAAAAAACCAGTTCAATCCATACTTCCAAACTTTATTTAATTTTTTTTCAATTCACCCCATGAAATATAAATTTGAACTTCATATTTTTTTTTTGTCGCAAATATTAATCTAAATTAGTTAAATTATATTTACATTGGAAATTTCATTTCATTAAATTTAAAATTACTATTAAAATTAAAATTGCAACATTTCTCTATTTAGAGTGCAGTTTAATGAAATTGAAACACTTGTCAAATTTAGGTGTAATTATATATATATATATATATAAAAGAATTAGAAGTAAAAAGAAAAAGAAAAGCTGAGAATTATGTTGATATAGGCATTCATGTCGGCATGGGAAGACGCATGTGGTTACAACGGAAGCTCCATGGTGTTAATACCAGAGGGCAATTTCTTCGTGGACCAAGTTACATTTTCAGGCCCATGTTTCAATGACATCTCTCCCAAAGTCCTCATTTTAGGCACTTTGATTGCTCCCACCAGCCTCGCCGACGACTTTTGGATCCGCTTCCAGTCCCTCCGCCGCTTCATCCTCACCGGCGGCGAAAGTTCCGCCATTCTCGACGGCCAGGGTGCCCCAACCTGGTCGTCCGGTTCCGCTTGCCGTCATCGCATGACTTGCGATGCGTTCGCCACGGTATGCATGTACATGTTAAATTACAATTTTAATTTAGTCTCTTTTTAATTTTGTATCTAAACTTTAAAAAATGTCTAATAAATACTTACAAAATTAAATTATTTTCTTAAACTTTTTTATTTTTAAACTTCAAAGTACATATATATGGTACAAAATTATATGTTTAAATATCTATTATGTTGTTTTTAAAGTTGAAATTAGATAAGAATAGATTTATAATTTAACTGAAATACTTTATTTTATGGTGCAGTCTTTGAAGCTAAGCAATATATCGAATGGGATAGTGAACAACATAAGACTTGTAGATAGCAAAGGCTTTCATGTTTCTATTTACGGGTGTGACAATATTCATCTTTCTGGATTCAATATTACAGCTCCTTGGGATAGTCAGAACACTGATGGAATCCATATAAGTCAATCCACCAATATCAGCATCACTATCTCCGACATCGGCGTCGGCGACGATTGTGTTTCCCTTGGACCTGGCTGCGTCAACGTGTCGATTTCAGATATTAGATGTGGTCCAGGACATGGAATCAGGTATTGTATATTACGAATGCTTTTATAGTTTTCTTGAGAATTGATACTTACATAATTTTGAAGAAAAAAAATACTTTGTAATTGAAGTGTGGGGAGCTTAGGAAAGTACAAGAATGAGAATGATGTGATGGGAATAAGGGTGGAGAATTGCACCATAAATGGCACCCAAAATGGAGTGAGGGTAAAGACATGGCCAGGAGATCTTGTAAGCAATGCTACCAATTTGACATTTCAAAACATTGTGATGATCAATGTCTCAAACCCCATCATCATAGATCAACATTATTGTCCTAACCATTCTTGTGACCCACAAGAGGTAAATAGTTCTTTATTTGTATCTTCTTTCCATTCTAAACTTACTTCTTATTATATATATTTATTTACCTCCTTTCACGCTTAAATCATAAGTTTAGTTTATTAAATAAATTTAGGTTCTACTTCATAATCCTTTCATAATCTTTTAAATTTAAACTTATAAATACTACTTTCATTTATAAACTTTTTTTGTTATTAATTTTTTATTGATATTTTTAAAAATCATGTCAAAATTTGAAAACTAAAAAAAATAATTTTTAAAATTTTATTTCTTTTTTTATCCAAATAAGAATTCAAATATTTTTTAGAATACGTAAAAACTATAATAAGAAAATTGGGGATATAAAATAAAGTGCAAAAACTGAAAACTAAAAATGAAAATATATATTATCACAGTGGAGTTTAGTGTTTTAAATTTTAAAACATTTCAATAAAATTTTCTAAATGGACATAATGACTCTCTTACGTTGGTATTCCAATAATGTTTTTTATGATTGGGATTAACACTACGTATAGGAAAAGAAACATGACCAAAATTATATTATGCTCCAAATTATCATATATTTTTAGTAATTTCAAAGAAAAAAATATATATTTTTTGATAAAAGTCAAGAGCACCTTCATCTCAAAAGGAAAAAAAAGTGGAAAAAAAACACTTTGAAAAGTTTTTCGAGATTACTAGATTAAGAAAGCTTAGAACACTATCAAGTGTATATTGATATACTACGATGTTCAAAAAATCCAATGACTCGAAAAATTGGATCAATCCAATCTAATCCATACGATTGAGGTTGAGTTATTAATTCATTTGGATTGGTTTAGATTTAAATAAATGAAAACTTTATGGGTTAGATTGGTTCATAAATTCACAAAAAATAACTCGAACCAACTCGAACTCATTATTAACAATAAAAAGTATGTTTTCTTTTACTTTTAATATATATATATATATAATTTTACTTAGTTTCATGATTTTTTTAGATTATTTATTATTCATCAATAATTTAAATAGCCTTTTAACACTATAGCAATAAAAAAATTTCATAATATAATTAAAATTAATTTTCTAATCTTATTTTAATATGGGAAGATAATTAACCAATTTTTTTTACATTTTAACACGTTGTTTATTTTCAAAATAAAATTTTAAATAATAACTCGAGTAGCTCGAACCAAATCAACCCAAAATTTTCAGAGTTGGGCTGAATTTGGTTCATTATTTAAGAAGGGTTTGGGTTGCAGAAAAATTTACAATCCAAACAATTAGATTGAGTCTAAAAAGTATTTCGGTTAAACATTAGATGTTAAGAATTTAAAAAGTTTATGAAGTAAATTTACTTTTGGCGTAACGTGTGTTGTTTTGATTGATCAGTCATCAAGTGTGAAGCTGAGTGATATCAACATAAGAAACATAAGTGGAACTTACAACACTGAGTTTGCAGTTAACATACAATGCAGCACAACCAAGCCTTGTGAAAACTTTCAACTTTCTTACATCAATCTCACTGCCATTCAGCCACCACAAACTCATAAAATTGGCCATTTCAACTGCAAGGGTGCTCTCAATTCTTTCACCATTTTTAACTCAACATTTTAGCTTCATCAGCATTATTTTACAGACCCTCCTAGAGTTGAGTTAATTGTCCACAATTATGGCTCTATTTGTATCATATGATACGTATTATGCCGAGAAATTGAAATGAAAATTTTGTAGCCTGAATCAATATTTTAATGCATCATAGTCACATATATGATACGTATATGTGAAATTATTTTGTTATGTTTTAATTGTGAGCATATCTTTTGTTGTTTATTGTTTCACTTGGTCTTACTCAAATATCTAGAAATCTAAGTTCAATCCCTAAGTTAAAGGGATCGAACTTCAAGATTTGGAAAGAAAACCTAGAGATACTTCTTGGGTGTATGGAATTGGACCATGCACCGATAAACCTACTTCTACTGAGGAATAGCCAAATACGACTAATATAGAGAAGTGGAAACGATCAAATCGCATGTGTCTGATGATCATTAGGCACTCCATTCCGAAGTCTTTTCGAGGCTCTATCACGAAAAGTGAAAATGCCAATAAGTTCTTTGCTCAAATTGAGAAATATTTTGCTAAAAATGAGAAAGGAGAAGCAAGTAGTCTTTTGACTTCTTTAACTTTTATGAGGTATAAGGGCAATGGAAACATAAGGGAGTACATTATGGAAATGTCCAATCTCGCAGGTAAATTAAAGGCACTTGATATCGAGATAAATGAAAATTTACTCGTGCATCTGGTACTTATCTCTCTTCTTGCACAATTCACTCAGTTTAAGATAAGCTATAATACTCAGAAGGATAAATGGAGTATTAATGAGCTTATCTCACAATGTGTGCAAAAAGAAGATAGGATTAAGAGAGAAATGACAGAAAGTGCTCATTTGGCAATAGGCTCTCGTGATAAGAAGAAAAAGAGAATTGTGGATGTTGCAGAAGGGACATCTCAGCAGAATAAAAACAAGAAACAAGCTACTGAAAATCCTTGTTTTTTCTGCAAAAAAAAAAGGTCACTTCAAGAAAGATTGTCCCAAGTAGGCCTAATGAAAGAAAATTGGACTCAAGAACTATTAGCTGTTATTTTATTGGGTATTCTAGCACTCTTGAGGCTTCAATTTTTATGATCCCACTTCTAGATCATTGTTTGAGACAGGAAATGCTAAATTCCTTGAGGATGTTGAGTTTGGGGGGAAGATAACATAAGGAAAGTTGTCTTTGAAGAGGAATTGGTTTCTTTTCCTCATGTAATTATAAATGATGTTCAGGCTCCAATTCCTGACTTCATTATTGAACCAATTATAGAACAAGACAATATTGAAGTCCCCGTTGTTGAATCTGAAGTTCAAACTCAACAACCTCAAGAAGTGTCACTAAGAGATCTACTAGAGAGAGAAGAAGTGCAATTCCAGATGATTATATTGTGTTTCTTCAAGAACATCCAGATGATGTGGGCGTAATGGAGGATGATCCAATCAACTTCCAACAAGCTTTACAAAGTTCTAACTCTTAAAAGTGGATAAGTGCTATGGAAGAGGAAATAAAATACATGAAAGACAATGACATTTGGGAACTTTTTGAACTATCATCAGGAGTGAAACCCATAGGTTGTAAATGGATATTTAAAACCAAAAGGAATTCACATGGCAATATCGAAAGATATAAGGCTCGTCTTGTTGCAAAGGATTTTACTCAAAAGGAAGGCATTGATTACAAATAGACTTTCTCTCCCGTTTCATCGAAAGACTTTTTTAGGGTAATCATGGCACTGGTAGCTCACTTTGATTTAGAGCTACACCAGATGGATGTAAAAATTGTGTTTCTCAATGGGAACATTGATGAGACGATTTATATGGTGCAACCAAAAAACTGTGTCTGATAATTCAAAGTCTATGGTGTGCAAATTAAAGAAATTCATCTACGGTCTCAAGCAAGCCTATCGCCAATGGTATCACAAATTCCATGATGTGATAACCTCATTTGGTTTTGAGGTGAACATTGTGGAAGATTGTGTATATCATAAGTTCAATGGGAGTAAATCAATCTTTCTGGTATTATATGTTGATGACATACTCATAGCTAGTAATGATGTAGGTTTATTGCATGACACTAAGAGATTTCTCAAAAGAAATTTTGAGATGAAGGATCTTGGTGATGCTTCTTTTGTATTAGGAATTGAAATACTGCAAGATTGTTCTCAAGGTATTTTGAGATTGTCACAAAAGAACTATATTGAAAAGATCTTGAGTAGATTTGGCATGAAAGCTTGTATGCTGGGAGATACCCCGATTGCTAAAGGTGATAAATTTCATTTAGGTCAATGCCCCAAGACCACACTCGAGACTAAGGAGATGTAGAAGGTTCCCTATGCATCGGCCATTGGAAGTCTAATGTATGCTCAAGTATGTACGAGTCCAGATATTGCGTTCATAGTTGAAGTGTTAGGCAGATATTTGAGTAACCCAAGGATGAATCATTGGAAAGCAGCCAAACGGGTTATGAGGTATTTACAGAGAACAAAAGATTATATGTTCACTTATCGGAGATCAGAAGTTTTGGAGATCATTGGGCATTCTGATTCTGATTATGCTGGATGTCAAGACACTTTGCGATCCACTCCAGGCTATATCTTCATGTTGGATGGAGGAGCTGTATCCTGGAAAAGTGTTAAACAAACACTTATGGCTTCTTCTACCATGGCTGCGGAGTTTATAGCATATTATGAGGCATCCAATCATGGAATATGGTTGCGAAATTTTGTCACTGGGCTGCAGATAGTGGTTGGCATAGAAAGACCACTAAAATTATTTTGTGACAATAAGTCGGTTGTGATGTATTCCAACAACAACAGAAGTAATACGAAATCAAAACATGTTGACATGAAGTTTCTGGTTGTTAAAGAAAGAGTTCAGAATGGTCAAATTTCGATAAAACACATAGGAACAAACTCTATGGTGGCAGATCCATTGACTAAAGGTTTACCACCTAAAGTTTTTCATGAGCATGTTGTTCACATGGGTGTTAGTCACTTTTTTGATTCCATGGTTTAGTGAGAGTTTGTTATTGAGGATGTTCTTTGACTTTATTTTGTTTATTTTTTATATAGAATAAAGTTGATGGTTTATGTTTTATTATTTGAACTTGTTTATCATGCATGTAGTTTAGCATAAAGTTGTTTTAGAATGATCTCATTAAGAAATTTGGACCAGTTGGAAACAGGCATGATCTAGATCACTTTGCATGTAGTTTCCATGCTATCCATCCATACTTGATCTATGTCATTGAATGTATTAGAATTGGTGATCAAGAAAGGTTTAGTTACAAGGGTAGTGACGAAAGCCGCCTTGATTCCGTGCTAATACAGGAGATGGACCAGATTGAACTAAAGGGAAATTCTATTATTGAAATAACCTGTTTATGCACGCTTAAGGTCTATGTGATTTAATTATATTAGGTACATAGACATAGTCCAAGTGTGAGATTGTTAGACATATTTAAATAATAATATATTTAATTAAAGTATGAGCAATGTATGTGGATTAATAATTTACTACATTGAGTTATTTTATTAGATTGGGCTGATCTAATTAATTAAGGCCCTAGATTCCTAATTGAGTATGGACTTAATGGGTAGAAGCTCATTCCTAGTTAATTAGGGTTTAGTGGGAACCCTAATGGAACTAGTATATAAAGAGACCTTAGGCTATGGTCCCCGATATACCAAAACAATAAGCACTCAGTCTTTCTTGAATCTCATCTAGAGAGAGATCCCAATAAAGTTTTGGTTGAGGAAGACCATAGTCATCCATCATCATCTTGAAGCTATCATCAATTTTGCAATGGAATCCGATATGTTATTCTTGACAATTTGACATGAATAATCCTAAGGTTTATCTATTTAATATAGATATAAAGAATTTATGTTAACAAGTAGCCAATATATTGAGGAAACTATTAATAAAGCGCATACTAAATACTTCAAGACAGCCACTATGACAAAGACAAGTGATATATATGGATGCAACCACTAGCTATTTTAAGAACCCCTTAATGCTAGTATGTATATTATATCTAAGATCCTTGTGATAAATTTGACAACAATAATAAACCATTGTTTTGAGGTTGAGATGACCACCACTATACCAAATCTCAATTTATTATATTTTGAAGCATATCTATTATATGTAATGTCAAAGCAACTATGAATTGTGTCCTAATTGTCTGATATATCAAGAAAACCATCTATTAACAGAACTAATATTATTCAGATAACTATTATATCAAAACTCTTACTTTGAAGATTACAAACAAACCACCAAAACAAGAACATAAATAATTAAATCATAGTATGTATTTCATGCTGACGGTCATAATTATTTTTAATTAAGTCTATAAAATATAAATATTCATTCCACCTCTAAATCTTACTTTGTTATCCATTATTACAAATATTTTTAATAATCAAGTCAAATTTTGAAAACAAGAAATATTAAATTCTAAAAACTTGTTTTTGTTTTTGAAATTTGACTAAAAATTTAACTCTTGTACATAATAAAGATGCAAATTGTATAAGAGTTGAAGGGAAATATGCTTAATTTTCAAAAATGGAAAACAAAAAATGAAGGTCCCGTTTGTTAACCATTTTGTTTTTGAAAATTAAACATATTTCATCCATATATCTTACAATAATTTGCATCTTTTTTAAGTACAATTGTTGAATTCTTAGCCAAGTTCCAAAAATAAAAATAAATTTTTTGAATGCTATTTTTTTTAGTTATAAAAAATTGGCTTTGTTTTTTAAACTATTCGTGAAAAGTAGATAACAAATGAAGAAATTTGGAAATGGAAGTAGTGTCTATTAAACTTAATTTTTTTAAAAAATAAAAAAACTAAATAATTATGAAATGAGACTGAAATAATTATCGAATGAAGCCTAAAGCATTTAGAAACAACACACTGGAAGAATTGATCTATTCCAACCAAGTTCCCAAAATAAGAGCTTTGGTGGAATTGATGCTCAATCAATTTGGTTTCTTTTTCAGCTACTTCAGTTCTCCCATGTATGCTTATTGTTCCACAATCAAGCAGCTCATTTGAATAACTTCATCCATTTGAAGTGGCCTTAGAAATAAAGTTTTTCCTTGGTTGAGCTTTAAACATTTATAACTTGATTATAAATGGTTTTCTTTCTAAATTCATATTTTTTTTCTCATTTAGTCCATTTTTACTAGCAAGCATTTCTAATTTAGTCCATTAATTACAATTTATAAATATTATTATTATTTCTGTCGTTTTGAAAAACATAGAAGTAATATTTCATACCAATTGATTGATTAAAGTTAGAAAAAATATCAATTTATAATCATAAATTTTAGGGATTGTATCAATTTAAACTCTGAATTTTTTTAATTATATCAATTGTCACTTTCCATATGTTTCGTTTCGAAAAAGACTTATATGAAATTTATATATTGTATCAATTAAACCTTCAAATTTTAAAGAATGAATCAATTTAGACTCTTAAACAAAAATTTCTTTAAATACGTCCATGCATTTACTCTAATCATCTATTTTGTAAACCGGAATTTGAAGAAATATAAATATATTTCAGAATTAATAAATAAATAATTTTTAGAGGTAATCAAGAATTTAAATGGATTGGTTTATGAAAATTTAAGAGTTTAATTAACTTTTATTATAAATTTCACACTATATTTGTAGAATAACATTTAAAAGTAGGTATAAATTGAAAGTTACCCAAAAAATTAAAATCTTAGAATTAATAAATAAATAAATAAAAACTGATAAACTAAATATTGACCGGCAGGGAGTCACGGTCGGTGAAACTTGAAAGCACCAGAGAGCTCAGATTCAGGAGAGACTCTTTGGAACCCTGCCGTCCCACTCATTTCCGCCGGACCTTCCGCTGCCGCCGTCTCCTTCCACCGTCGTCGGATCTAGAATCTGCTTTCCATTCGATTCCTGATCCCTTGATCTCTTCCGCTTAGGTACGCTTCTGAAAAGGGTAGATCCATTTTGAATTCCTATTTTGATTTCTTATCTGGGGATTTGAATTCAACAAGCCATGAATTCTAATTTTGGGAAGAATTTCGAGTTTGATTTGGGACTCGGATCCTCTCGCTCCAAATCACTCAATGATCAGAAAAACAAAACCCCATCATCATATTCTTCCTACGCTTCCTCTGGTTCGTCGTATTCTTCGACACAGACGAGGCCGGCCTGGCAGCCTAACAAGCCCTCATGGACGCATCAGCCGGCGCCGAATCAGGCGGCGTGCCCTAACTTGTCCAATTCCCCGGCTTCCATGGTTGGTGATATATTTGGGAAGACCTGGGGTTCCACAGCGACTTCCGGTTCCACTGCTGGTATTGGAATTGTTGAAAAGAATCCGAATCTGTTCGGCGATTTGGTAGGTTCTGCCTTGGGATCGAGTAAGAGCAATTCGAATGTTCCATTGAAGAATGCGGCTCCGGCTTCGGTGTCATCTACTGCCGCATTGAATAAAAATTCGTTTTCGATGGGAAATATGAACGATTCGTTGCCTAAATCCAGTAGTAATCCGGGTAAAAATAGTGGAAATTGGAGTTTTGAGAATCTTAGCAGTTATAACAGTTTGAATAGTAATCAGAGTAATACCACCAATATCAAGACTCCCAATCTGGGAGGTCCAAGCATGAGTTCAACCATCGGCAGTGGTAAGACGAGCTCTAGCAAGGATCCCTTTGGTTCTTTAGTTGACTTTGGATCTAAATCATCTGGGAAGCTGAATTCAAAAAGTAAGAGTCAAAATATCAATTCAAGCGAGGACTCATTTGGGGATTTCCAGAATGCTTCAAATCCAAGCAAGAGTCAAAATATCAATTCAAGCGAGGACTCATTTGGGGATTTCGAAAATGCTTCAAATCCAAGCACTACCGCATTTCCTTCAAGCAGATCGAGTGGGAATGGTGGTGATTTCAAGGGATCAAGTTTTAATTCTGGCATAAACATGGGTGATTTTGGAATGCCCTCAATGGATTTTGGTTCCAAGGTTCAAGATACTGTTCAAACCACTGCCAGTGATCCACTTGATATGTTGTTTAGCTCATCCAAAGCCCCAACTGGAGGTGCTCCGTTGGCATCTGACACAGCTGGAGCTTCGCAATCCTTGGATGCCGATGATTGGGGATTGGATTTGGAGTTTGGGGGAGGTGGTCATGATGTGGGTGGTTCAACAACTGAGATTGAAGGACTTCCACCTCCTCCAGCAGGGGTGACAGCTTCTTTGGCAAAGAACAAGGGAGTCGATGTCTACAAGCAGGGACAATACGCCGATGCTATTAAGTGGCTTTCTTGGGCTGTGATTCTTTTTGAGAAAGCTGGTAACAATGCTGCCATGGTTGAAGTTTTGTCAACAAGAGCTTCATGCTACAAAGAAGTTGGGGAATATAAGAAAGCTGTGGTTGATTGTACAAAGGTAAAGAATCCAAATTCTCGTATAATGAAATATTTGCTAATGCACCCCTTTCACCCACTCCCCTAAGCTGCAGGTACCATATTAGTCTTATGAACACATTAACTTGGAAACTATGTTTGTATCAACTAGGCACCCTGAATTCTTGGTCTAAGTAATAGTGACATTAGTTGGAGGAAGTTTGGACTGGTTCTCGTATAATTAAATATTTGCTAATGCACCCCTTTCACCCACTCCCCTCAGCTGCAGGTACCATATTAGTCTTATGAACCTATTAACTTGGAAACTATGTTTGTATCAACTAGGCACTCTGAATTCTTGGTCTAAGTAATAGTGACATTAGTTGGAGGAAGTTTGGACTGGTTCTTTTTTTGCAGCAATCATAACTTGGTCTTGTAAAGGGGGGAAACAACTAACAACTTTATCTGTTGTGGGTCTCGGTATTAGTTGGAGTTAGCACCATATTGTGAGTCAAGTTTTCACTTTTGTAGACATTGTTTGATGGAGGGGGGAAAACTGAGTGATATAACATGGTTAGCTGACTGGAGGAGTTAGAGTTAGCAGACAAATCTTAGATTATTGGTGTCCATTGTTTAGTTTTTGCTTTAGATAAAATTACTTTACAAAATCTCATGTCTTCTGCCAATCCACCCACAATTTTTGTAACTGTAGAGCACTTATAAAAAGCCATATCCTGCTGTGCTGTGCAGGTATTGGATCAGGATGTCGCAAATGTGACTGTTCTCGTTCAACGAGCACTTTTATATGAAAGTATGGAGAAGTACAGACTTGGAGCCGAAGACCTGAGGGCTGTCCTGAAAATCGATCCGGGTAACAGAGTTGCAAGAAGCACAATTCACCGGTTGACTAAGCTGGCAGACTAAAGGTTCTTATCACAATTTTGGCTGATGTAGTTTCTTGAATATAGGATTACACTGGTTCCCCTCATGCTATCTAAATTTGGTGGTGGAATGACTCCATATTTCGATTACATGGTTTGGTTTTGTATGCGTGCCCCTTATGATCTTTCAAAATGTATTACGTACTTGTATTGTTTATGACAAAATAGAAAAAGACTGTCCTAATCGATTGTTCTTGTACGATGGCCATGAAAATTCAATATATTCAATTGCCTTACATATCCTTTTTGCTGTTGTCTTGAATTGGGCCACTTAGATGGCTGTTAACATCAGCCAAAAAGTGAGTTATGTTAGTAATGAAAACATGTTTAGATTTTTTCACAAAATGTTGGGATGCTTTGGCTGACTGAACTTTAGCAGGAGTTGGCTGCTATTTGGTTAAAACATTTTATGAAGTTATTTGGGAGATTTGATCTTGGTAGTTGGTAGCTTTGTCATTGGAGGTCTTCAATCAACAGTAACTCTTGAGGAACATCTATCCAATGCTTATACACTTTGACTAGATCTAAAATCTGAAACAAAGGCTTCTACCAACTGTAAGATCAAATGTCCCTAACAACTTTGTAAAGTACATTCACCTATCAATATTGAGCTCTTGCAGATTAAACAGTCGAGTTTTCTTTTCTGTATTGGGGATACATAAGATATGGAAAAAGAAGATTCTCCTTTGATGGATTGCTCAATTGAAGGATATTTCACTTGAACTTATACACCAAATTGGAAAAGTTGAAAAAATAAGAGCCATTCTTTGAGATAGAGGTAGAAACTAAGGACTTGGTAGGATTGTAACATCAAATTTTGTTTCATATTTCTTTTATGTCGAAAAAATTGAGAGGCATTTTTTCTCCAATCTTTTGAAATAGGAATTTTTTTCGTCAGCTCCATTTGAAATAGAAATTTTTCTGTCATTTTCTAGAGTGTAAGGACTAAAATGATATTGTTCATTGTCTTAAAGAGTGTAAGAACCAAAATGATATTTTAACTTTATTTTATTATTTTAGGGGTTTTCAGTTTGTAATATTGTTGAGGACTAGCATTATTATATAATGGTTTAAATAGGTCTAAAATTTAAAACAAGTTCTTCAACAACTATAAGAACAAATATCTAAACACTTGAAATTTCAAATTTTCTTTGTCAAATAGATCTTTAACTTATTTTACGTTTTTTAAAGTCCACAGATTTACTGGACATTGAATTGAAAGTTTAAAATTTCAATCAAATATAAAATTTAATTTTGTATTGAATATATAAGTTAGCTTTTTAAATATTTGACTATATTAGGGACCTATTAAATACAAAATCAAAAGTTTAAGAATAATTTTAGGTCCTTTTTACTAATATATCATTTTAATTATAATTTGTTAATTGAAAAATAAAATATGACAATATTAAATAAGTAATTATCTTAAAATCTTATGACATCCTTGCAATATCCAACTATTTAAGTCATATTTTTTTTAAAAAAATTTACGTAAAAGTAGGATTTGAAATCACACTCTTTTATGTGGTAACAAACAACAAATCCTTTATGAAATCACGAGGTTTCAAAGAGGACATTAGTTTGGAAGTAAAAACACCTTAGTTATATTTTAAATTTCTTTTATCAATTTTTTTATCCACGAAAATGTTCATTGATATAAATATATCTCAATTAGTATGTCCATAAATTGCCAAAGTGAGTATAGCTCAATCGACATTAGTATGTATTAATGATTAACAAGTTTGTGGTTCCAATGTCCTCATCCCCTATTGTACTAAAAAGGTATATTCATATAATTAAAAACTTTCAATATTAATATCGACATCAATATTTTAGTCTTATTTGCAGGATGGAACTTTTCTGTTGGCCTAACTTTCAAGTGAGCGAACCTACTCGAAGGAAGGAAATGATGGAATTTTTGCTCGCACTATATCATTAGGTCTACAAATTGAAACGTATAACATTTGAGATAATGCAGGATTAAACACAAAAGATCCTTTTTTAGTTCTCTCTTTAGCCCTATGTCTCTTATCCTTAGGAGGTATTCCTTCACTAGCAGGTTTTTTTGGAAACCAGCATTTATTCTGGTGTAGATGGCATGCATATATTTCTTGGTTTAAATAGGACTCCTTACTCGTGTTGTTTCAAGATACTATTAGATAAAAATAATCAAGTTATTAATGACTGGACAAAACCAAGATTTAATTTTTTCAAGATGACCAACAAGAGCATAGCTCAACTGACATAGTGCTCGTACTAGAGACCTTAAGGTTTGAGGTTCAATTCTCTCACCCCACACTTTAATTACAATACATTTGCAAAAAAAAAAAAAAAAAAAAAATCCAAGATGAAAAATAGAGTAAATGAGATACTATTCAAGCAAAAGATTAATTCCTTTCGTGGAAGACATATATATCTCCTGTCAAACCCCCGTCCAAATTACCTCTTTAACCTAGAAGGTGATGTGAAGTCTGTAATACTTACTATCCACCTTAACTTGTTTCACCCAATAACTTCTATAACCATTTAAACAACATAGTTTAAATCATCATTTACTCACAACCAAATTTAATATTCATTAAAATTACTTTACATGTCCCAAAACCCACTAGATACAAACAGAATCCTAAGATACTGAAACCAAGCAAGAAGACCAATCCTAATCCGAAGGAAAATGAATTAGTCCTAGTGTGTACACCTGCCCAAATATGAAAACTAATATGAACCCTATAACTTAGCATGCATTAGTTTCCATATAACTCATGTGTTATATTTTGCAGTCATTCATATTAAGGGTAAAATTTTATTTCTACACTCAGTCAACGGTACAATCATCACAGACAAAAATAGTCTAATCCATTCAGTCAATGCCATTAAGTCATGTAGTTCAGTCAGTCATAAATTATCAGTCCCAACAATCTAGAATAATCATTCAAATCCGTTGCTCAAGAAATAAGTCCATGTAATCTCAAGTAACCAATCCATGTATTATTAAGTAAATAGTTAAGTAATCTTAAATAAGCAGTCCAAGAGGTAAGGACGACTAGTTTGAAGGGGAACTAGTAGAAGGACACTTATCTCAAAGTTTTAGTCAATACAAGCTCAAACAACCTTAACTTTTATTTGCCCAAAATGTCACAAACCAAGTCTTAAGTGATAAACCAAAAATTAAGATTTCCAAAATAAGGCCAAAATTCCCAAACACCCAAATTACATCATCCTGCCAAATATTTATAGTTCAATGTCCAATTACTTACCCAAATTGTCTCAAAATTGATCTCAAATTTGGTGAACAATACTTCAAAATCCTTCAATTCTTGAATCAAATCCTATACCAAAAATTAAAAGTAATTCCATCATTTAGGACTTAATTCCAATCACAATTTAACCCAAATGTCTCCAAACAACTTACCCAACACATGGTTTGATCCCAAAACCACTTCGAAGCTTCAAAATCAACAAAATCCAACAACTATATCACCAAAATCAACCTTTAACTTTAATGGACAGCAGCTTTAGACCTTTTAATCCAACCTCCAAAAATCACAATTAAAACAAAAGTTAAGTCGACACTTAGTGGGTATAAAAAAAATTCTCAATAAAGACCCCAAACCTTACCAAAAAAAGGACGCCTAACAATTTTAATCTTATCGAAAAGCACCTTAAGTGTCTGTAAAATCCAAATTCAACATCAAAACAATATGGGTGAGCCAAAACTTAAACCAAAATTTGATGGGTATTCAAGATCTTCCAAGAAAACACATAAAATACTAAATAACTTACCCAAGATATCAATTCCAGTGATAATGGCACCAGTGGCGGTGGCAACCACAGACAGGCGGCGGGTGTTGCATTCGGACGACACAAATAGTTTAGGCTAGCATCTGGTAGTGAGGGTCTTGCATGAGGAGGGTTTGCGAGAGTGAGAGAGAAGTGGAATTTCCAGTTTTACAAATTATATTCAGCAGCGATTACGTATAAACCAGAGCTTCAAACAACGATCTAACCATTCAAAATGAAACTCTATATGTCCCAAACAGACTGATCAAATTTCAGCACGATCCAACGGTTTAAACACTGAAAATCAACAATTTTGTGGAAGCTATCGCTGAAAAACCGAATTACTTTCTCTCCGATTACCTGCTTTTTTTCACTCTCCTTAAATTTCAAAAAATCCCAATTCTTTCTTCTTTTTTTTTTTTTTTCAAATTTTAAAAATATAAATAAAATATTTATCACAATATCTCCAAAATTTTCAAATATTGTATTACATTAATAAATCAATTTACTTCTCAATAATTAGTTTGAATATCTAATCAATTAAATTCAATTTAATTAATAAATATTTTTCGATTATTTCAATTTAATCTTAATTTTCAAAATGAAAGGAAAATTAAAACTCAATAATTTTAGATAACTTTAACTTTGAATTTTTTTGAAATTCGAATGTTATATCAACTATTAAGAAAATCAACCTCGAAATGAAAGAGTTTGTGATAAAGTTGTCATTACGGCCCAAAATTGGGGATATTTGGCGGTTCTCCTTGCATCACAGCATTTAAATTTACGTTACAAACTAATAGTATATATAAATAATTATTCAAGATCAATTAAAGCATTACCCTTCTTCAAAATAAATTAATTAATTTAAATTTTCCTCAAATTAATTCAATAAAGCGTTACCCTTATTACGGGGTAAAACAGTTAACAGTACAATTATTCGGCCCATGGGCTCCGGCCCAATACATTCCAATGAAGGGAAAGAAAACCGGTTTTAAATTGTTTCGCCAATATTTCATTTGTTGAAAAGTTGTATCAATTTAGGCTTTAAATTTTTAATTTTATCAAATTCGACATTAAATTTATATAAAAGTATTATAGTTTTAATCTTAAACAAGTTTAAATTTTTAAATTTTTAATTTTGGTTCTAATTTATATACGTGTCGCAAGTTTAACTTTAAACTTTATAAAATGTTGTAATTTTAATACACTAGTAGGTTTTTTTCCATGTTGTTAAAAAAGGTTTGTTGTTCGATGAATTATAAAACATGTGAGAATGATGTATTGATGATTTTTTTAAATAGAAAAACAATGTTACAACTATTTTTGTAATTTATGGATTTTGTAAAGTTATCGCATGGTTAATTTGTGCAATCGTCAAACTAAAAAGTTTATTAAATAAAGTTAATGAGTTTATGAAGGTTTTTGCATTGTATGTTTGTTTTTTTTTTCTAAAAAAAAAAATTAGTACATGAATTAATAAAAATTGAGCTTAAAGGTTAAAATTGCAAAATTCATATGAGCTTACGGTCAAAATTGAAGGAATTGAAAATTTAGGGTTCAAATTGATACAACCGAACAAGTTCAAAATCAAATTTGATCTTTTCCCTTATATTAATCTCTAAATTTTGAAATATTTCGTTTAAATTACTCAATTTTTTATTAAAAAAATTGAAAAGTCATTTTTAGTTTGTATCGAGAATTTCGTTACAAATTGGATAATATTTAGGTGTAGGTCAGTTGCATCAATCTTCATGCACCCTATTTGATCACAAAAGGATTTTTTTTTTAAAAAAAGATTAAACTATTTTGCAAAAAAAAAAAAAAAGAAAAAAAAAGAAAAATTCTTCGGGTGGCAATTTATGATTCGGCACTTTGATGGACCACACAAAGATAGATATAGCCTAGATGCATCAAAGTTATTTTCTTACCATTTTCTTTAACAAATATTTAGATAAAAAATATGAAAACTATGAATAAGAAATTATATATAAAAAAAACAAATATAATTTTCTAAAAAAAAAAACTAAATAATTACCCAGACCATAACCATGAGTGTTTGTTTCTTTATATTAAAAGAAGTAGTATATGGACAAGGATTCGAAACTTCATAGAGCAAATCAGGTATTAAATTTCAAATTAGATTCTAATATTAAATGCTTAATGAAAATAAATCAACCCTAAGGATTAAAACGACTTGTTACGGAAAGTAGAAGATAAAAAATAACACTTGAAGTTGATTGACTAATAAATAAATTTTACAAACTCATATTATTGAATGGTAAAGTTTTATGAGCTTTTTAGTTCAAATATGTAAGATGAAGGATCCAAATATTAGTCTCTTGGTAGAGACTTGAGAGTACATCTTGGAGTCATGCTCATGTTCGCATAAATTTAGAGTGTTTGAGGCATTAAGTCGCATTATGAAGTTCGAAGTTAATATTATTGGAGATAGAAAGTCTGTGTGTGGAGTGTAAAATTAATATATTGGAGTTAGAAAGTCTGTATATGGAATGTAGAGTTAATATGTTGAAGTTAGAAAGACTATGTGTGGAGTGTAGAGTTATAAGATGGAGTTCATCGAAAAATATGCAAACTTCAATAGATGACTTTATTGATACCAATTTATGAAGTTGGTGTTTCAAACACCCATTATAAATTGTCTGTTGAAGAGATGACTTCATTAAAAATGTTACGAAGAGAAAGAATGAGATGAAGAGGAAAGTTAGGCAGGAATTACGGAAAAAGAATGATGGAGAGGGAGGGCGGATGGTTATTAGGGAAAGGAATGATGGTCATGAATAAAGGATTAATTGAAACGGCAATTACAGAGAGTAATTAAGGAGATAAAGGTAGGGAGTATATCGAGACATGAGAAGCATATGAGAGAGAACAGAAATTACGGAGAAAATGAAAAAGGTGATAATTTCCATGTAGAGAGAAGATTTTGATGACATTACCAATTTAAATATATGTATGTGATTAATAGATTAGATATTCAAATCCCCACCTTTATATCAACTATCAAATAATATTTAAAATCTTAGCCAACACGAAATGAAGAAGGAAAATATTGAATTTCTTAAAACTATAACATTCATATACTCTTAAAACTCAATCAATTTTGCTTTCTTGAAAGAAGGTTATATCATGAATATTTTTGAATTCGTAAAGATGTCTTAATTGCTAAATTATATATGCTCAAGCTATTAAAAAAAAATTCTAATTAATTATTTATTTAATTTTTCTATTTTGATTGGATTGGGTTTGGTTATGGGTTGACTAATAAAAATTTGGGTTGACCCAGAATTTTATATATATAAATAAAATATACTATATATATTTCTCTTTATTTAAAATTTGATTAATTTGTGAATTTTAAATATTTTTATTTTAAAATTGTTATAATATTTGTTTTGAAGTTTGCAATAAATATCTTAGATATAATTGGTATTTAGCATTTGAATTTTATGAGATTTTAGTTATTAATTATGTGTTATATATAAATTTACATATTTTTAGTTAAAAAGAAAAAAAAAAACAAATTATAACCCAACAACCCAATCCAACCCGAATTTGAAGGGTTGAGTTGGGGACTTTATTTGGGTTATTTGGTTGCTAATCCAACCAACTAGAATTTTTGGGTTGGTCCAAAAAAATCCAATACAACTCAACCCATGTAGATCCTTTAAAAAACGGAGAAGAGTAATAAATAAATAATATATATATATATATATATTTTAAAAGAGTAGATTAGAATATATGGTAAAAAAATATGATGCTGATTTGTCAGATCCTTGGTAACTTCCTTTTACGTTATAACCGTCGCCATCTCCTTCTTCCATTATAAATATCCCTTTCATTTCATTTTCATTCTCCACTTCTCATACTCTTCTCGCCACACGCCCCCTTTCTCAAATTCTCTCCCTCACTTCAACCACCATGTGTGGCGGCGCTATCATCTCCGATTACGTCGAGCCAAATCCCGTCGTTGTCGACAACCTCCTCTGGCCTAACCTCGACACCACCTTCTCCGACCTCCTCGGTCTCGACCTCTCCGGCCAAAACTACCCCTTCAACAACACTCCCTCCAATGTCGTTGCAGAGACCCCCAAACAACTCTCTCAAGGTATACTACTCCCTCTCTATACTTTCTAAAATTTATATGTTCCTTTATATTTCAACTTCTTATCTGAAGGGATAGCTTATTTTGACGTGTTTCTTCACTTTAAACTATTATAGATAACTCAAAAGCTTAAACAAATTTTAGTTTTATTAACGCATCCTGAGATTATAGAAATTTTAAACTTAAAAAAAGAAAAAAAAATTCTCTTATTTGTTGAGATATGTTATGTTACTGTTTTGTACTTATGAGCTTAGAAGATCTAACATGTTAAATCAACGAAGAATCTAAAACTAAAAGCAAATGAATAACAATAAAGTTAATTATATTAATACTTTATTACAATAAAAAGTGATTCTTCTTATTAATTGAGGGGGAAAAGTGGTAGATAAAAATTAAAGTTATAACAATTTTGTTTTGGGTTTTTTATTTTTTAAAATTAAGTTTATTTTATCTCAATTTTTTACAATAATTTGTATTTTAAGTACAATAGTTGAAAATCCTAGCCAAATTCTGAAAATAAAAACAAGTTTTCAAAAATTATTTATTTTTGTTTTCAAATTTTGGCTTGGTCGTCTTTTGAAAACAATAGTAAAAGATAAGAAATTTAGAAGTAGAAATAATATTTAGTGGCTTAATTTTTAAATATTAAAAATAAAAAAAATCAAATAGTTACAAAACAAGACCGATAACTACAAAATTGGTATTATTATTGTTAATGTTTAGTGAAAAGTGAGAAAGTAGAAGGGAACGAAGCAGTAGGTGGAAAGAAGAAGCCTCAAAAGATTCGGAAAAGCAAATACAGAGGGATCAGGCAGCGACCATGGGGAAAATGGGCCGCCGAGATTCGAGACCCACAAAAGGGCCTACGTGTTTGGCTCGGCACCTTCAACACTGCTGAAGAAGCAGCCAGAGCCTATGACCAAGCCGCCATAAGAATCAGAGGCAAAAAGGCCAAAACCAACTTCACTCACCCCCCGTCGCCAACCTCGCTACCATTGCTACCACCATCACTGCCACAACAACAACTCCCAACCACTTCCAGCCCTAGCTTCGACATCGAACTCAAAGACCAAATCTCGACCTTGGAATCATTCCTCGGCCTCGACCCTTCGCCACTGGTGGAACCGATGGCGGACCTCTGGTGGGTCGATGACCTTTTCACATATCAACAACAAAACTTCCCATTCTAATCTCAAACCTAAAATAAAATAGTAATACTTACTGCGCTTTACTAGTAAGAGTCTTCTACTCACCATCGTTAAAAATTTGACCGTAAAAAAAAAAAAAGAGTAAACCGACGTCAAATTTTTTATGGATGTGATTATTACGAAGATTTTTACTCACAAATCAATAGGTAAGTATTATTTATTAAAAAAAAAAGAACCCAACTTTTGTTAATATAAGAAAGGGGTTTATGTCGTTCCCTTTAGTTGGGTTTTGTTCTACACATTTTAGTTATAATATGGTGTGTGTTTATGAGCTTTGTGTTGTGGATGATCAGACAAAAGTTTATAAATGTTAAGGTATTTTGGGTGTGTTTTTGTGAAGTTTAAAGTTGTGTTGTCGTTATTAGCGTTAGATTTTGAAAAGGATTTGATAATCGATAATGGTCCAAAAGGAAAAAAATATATATATATCCTAATTAAGTTTATAAAATAAGCCAACAATGATTGGGATTTTTATATATATTTATAATAATGATTAATGTTAATGCAAATGGGGGATCGATTATATTTGGTTCATGAACCTGAACAACAAAACATCACACCAGCTCCATGCGGATTAATTAATTAACCTAATTAATCTTTTGTCTGCCTTAAACAGGAGATGGCAATTAGAAAATTCATGAAAAGGACAAATTCTCTTAGCTGTATTCCTTATTAATGTCAAACTATAAATAGTGATTTATTGAAATTTTTAGAATATTTTCAAGTTAGGTTTATTTTCATTCAATATCATAGGACAATATTTTGGAGCTAGAAAATTAGATGCTTTGATGATTTTAGGGATCGAAAAAATATTTTTCTTGATTCAATTTTATTATTGAATTCAACCTTATATCAATTCAATACATTACGACATAATATATTTTACGCTTGATTTATGGGTTTGGTTATTGCAGTTTCTTTTTTAAAAAAATTATGGTGCTTTAATAGTTGTTTATTAAGATTTTATAAATCGTTGAACCAAAATCTAGTTTGATAAAATTTATTGTTTTTTATATAAAAAAATTAAATATTCTGAAGAAATATTTGAAGTTAAGTATGGTATTAAATTTTTGCGAATATATCAATATTTTCACATTTTAATGAAATATAAATACTAACATTTAAATTTGTTTAAAAAATTTAAAATATTATCAAAATAAGTATAATTCAATAATATATTGTTTGTGGTTGAAATGATTTTGTACTTTTTGTTTTTATAATTTTTTCAAATGTATCAATCACATCAATATTTTGATTGAGGGTAGGTAAAACAAATATTGTAAGGGTCCAAAAATTTAGAGCTAAAGTATAATAAATGTTCTTTTTAAAAAATATAATAAATATATACGAACATTTCAAAACTAAAATAACAAACTTTGATTTGGTATTTTTCAGTTTCAGAAAGAAATGATAGATTTGATATCTAAATTTTTTAAAATCAATAAAAAAAAAAATTGTTATTTAAAGGGTTTGTTTTTCAAATATATATATATATATATATACATTTAATTGGAAATTGTAGTCCAATATGTAAATGGTAATTTGCTTGATTTCAACAAATACAAATACTTTGAACTATAGGAAGAATTTTAGAAAATAAGGTTCTAGAAATTGTTGGAGAGTGAAAAGAATTTTAGTAAAGGTTTGTCAAGTGAATCGAACTATAAAAAAGATATATTCCTCAAAAAAAAAAAAAAAAAAAAAAATCTTAATAAAAATAGATTTTCTTAACGAATAAATTCGAATTGATTTTTTTGGAATAAAATTTGCAAATCTAATTAACATTAAAAATGCGAAATATTTTTTTAAGTGAAAATAAATAAACTTGAAATATCAATATTTACTTTGCATTTTTTAGCATGGAATAGAGAATTGAATTTTCAATCTCGATGAAGTACATGTCAATTATTGCTATTTACGTAAAAAATTCTAAACTTGGTGAAAAACCACAATCCTTTAAAAAGAAATTCAATATATGAAAATTGTTATATTTACTCAAATTTTTTATTATTTTTTTCTTACTCTCAAACTAGATAATACAAAACAAAATTTAGCTAGAATTTAGCACACAAAGGTCTTAAAGTATTTCTGATTAATTTGAAATCAAAGACATATTCTTCTTATAATATTTGGAGTCTATCATTTTTTGAATTCTTATGATGTGTGAGACTACCAATCTTCTAATATTTTACTAAAATTCAATCCAAGTTCACTTTAGGGATATCGTAGAATTGATCCTTCATTAAAATAAAAATACACTTGAAATAAATTATTAAAACAATATCAATCATTAAAGTTATAAAAAGATGAAATAAGAGAGATTAAGAAATAATTGTAAATAATGTGAGAACTTAGTGATAGAAAGTGTGTATAATGAAAAGTTAGTGAGAAAAAATGTGAGGGAAAGTAATGGTGTACATGGATTGAAGATATTTTATCGAGTTGGTTGGGTTGGCAACTCAAACAACCCAAATAAAGCTTTCAACCCAACTCAATTCTTAAAGTTCGGGTTGGATTGAGTTAAGTTATCGGGTTATAATTTTTTTTATTATTAATTTAAAATATGTAAACTTATCTACAATGACTAATAACTAAAATCTCATAAAATTTAAATGTTAAATACCAAATATCTATGATATTTATTACAAACTTTAAACAAAGACAAACATATAATAATTTTTTTAAAAAAATAGTAAAACTTTAAACAAATATATGTGTGTGTTTTATTGATATATAAGAAACTTGGATTGGGTTGGATCACCCTGAATTTTTCTTTAGCCAACCCGAGATCCAACCCCAACCCAAAAACAAAATTGATCAAACCCAATCTTTATGGTTTGTGTTGGATAGTTCGAGTTATTCAGTTTGTTGAGTTTTTTTGGACACCCCTAACAAAAAAAGGTTAGTAGTTGAGAACAAATATGTGAGAAAGTTTGGGAGAAAATTATGCAGAATGGGAAAAAGTGTGAAAATTAATTATGTAAAGAAAATACTTTTAATGAAACAATAGAAGTGAGAAAATCAAACCTTTAACTTCAAAATCAATAGTAGAAATTTTTATATCACTTGAGTTTGTACGTTCATTTTCACATCTCAATAAAATGTAATATTATATTTTATTGTTTTTCTCGAAAGGAATAACGCTTTGTTCATGATAATATTTAATCTTAAAAGCCTTGCTAAAACTTTTATAAATCTCACTTCCAATGAGTTTGAAACATTTTTTGAAAATATTTTTCAAACTCAAGCAAGACAGGAATGAAATGTGATTTCTCTTTTAATTCAAAAATATTGAGTGTAGATTTCAACTTCTATTTGTTTTTTTATTGGAGATATAATGCATTAACCAGTTAAATATATTCTAATGAGAAAAAAAAATTCAAAAAAATTGGAGAGAATGAGTAATGAAATGTTTCTATTAAAAATATTTTAAATATTTTTTCAATAGTTCTAGAATTTTTAAAAATCACATTTTATTATTCAATGAAACAGTAGAAAAATATTTATATAAAAGTACTTTTATTAGACTCTAATACATGTTTTGGTCTTTTAAAATCATTTTATAATTTAAGCTAACAATCATAAAAATAAAAGTTTCACTTTTCAAAGTAAAAAAAAAAAAATTCTTTATCATCAACATGAACCTAACCTAATTGCTATAAACTTGTATTGTCAACTTCGAAATATAAGATTTAATTTTCTACTAAATAATATTGTAAGAAAAACGATCACGAAGGCTAAAAGTATGTTTCTAAGACATGTGGAAAGCCCAAATGTTGAAAAAGCTTTAGGAGTCCAATAGAAAGCTTGAATTTGTAGAGCAATATTAAAATGTGTTGGATGAGATCTTAAATCTTTTATGCATTTGAAACCAAACCAAACCAACCTTTGACCTCTTTTGTCTTCAACCCAATTAATCTATGGGTGCAACCTGCAACACTCTTACCAACACTCTCACCAAACTCCAAACTAAATATAAATGGTTTTGAACTTTAACATAATTTAGGAGACATCAATTACCATTTTAAGTATAAATGGTTTTTATTTCACTCTATGAAACTTATACATTTTGTCATTTTACTTACGTCATCATCAAATTATATTACAAAAATACCTTTGATTTTTTTCCCTCTTCCTTTTCCTAGTTTTTTCCTCTACTTTTTTTTTTTCAGTTATAGTTGGAGAGTGGTCGTCAGTCCTTGTGTTTATTAGAGAGGTCGTGGACTCGCCAAAAAGGACTCTGAAAGATCGTCAGAGCGTTGGATGTGTGGATTTTTTACCAAAATATGGGTTTGTTGGGACGCTTTCATAAGCTAGATTTGTGGTTTTTTGTCCAAAAATGGAGTTGACGAGAGAACAAGAGACATGAGTTTGCAACATCAAATTTGTGGATTTTCACGACAAAAGGGCAAGAGAGCAAGAGAGAGATGAGATTGAGAGTGAAAGAGGAGCTAGAGAGCGAGAGGACCGACTCGTGTGCGTGAATTCTATTTTGGTAATTTCACTCAGATATGACGTAAGTAAAAGAATAGAAAAAAAAAATTTAAATTTAGAAAGTGTGTCAAATCTTATTTTAACTTAGTATTTTAAATTATCCATAAGATTATCCCTGGAGCATGAGAACTCTAACGATATTGGAGTTGAACAAGGCTTGGCATAAAGCACACCAAAATGACTCAAAACATCACGACCATACTTAATTTTGCATCTAGGTTCTGGCATTTCCGGGGTTGAATTTGGACATTTCTACATAACTGGATATATATGAAATTATTTGTTTCTGGAGAACTTTGATTGAATTGAATAGTCATAGTTCACGAGTAATTTTCTTATTTAATTTTAACTAGGCATTAACTATTTTATTTCTTTACTTAAATTTATGATCTTATTTGATAAAGAAAAAGAAGCTTGATATTAAGTTCACTAGCCTAGACTAAGCCAAATAGTTAAAACTACTTTTTTTTTCTTTAAGATTGTCTAAGATTTTGAAGGGAATTGAAGTAGCTAGTTAGAAACTACAATTTAATTGATCAAACCTATAATTTTCTTTTAGGAAAAAGAAAATAATAGTATCATAGATTCATATCATATCATATCTATGTTGATATAAGATCTTTAAAGAAAAATATTTAAAAAGTCTGTTTTGAAAAACTTTTGACCGTGTTAAAAAGGAAAAGAGAAAAGAGAAGCAAATTTAAGTGTGCAAAAGAGTTAGGCATTTACCCATGATTTTCTGTTTTGCCTACCTTGGTTTGAAACAAAATTTCAAGGTGTTGGACTTTGCAGACACATGTTACAGTCTATGTAGAAGAAAAACCATAGACCTTTCGCCATCTTTAGTGTCCAATTTTGAGACGAAAACAACACCAAAAAAAAAAAAAAAATTAAGTCTTACAACTTATATTCACTAATCAATTACTTTTCTATGTACTGTCAAACATTTTCCCACCTCATACCTTCTAATTTGCTCAATTTTCTAAGTTATATATATATATATATATTTTATTTTTTATTTTTGTAGAGGATCCTATACTTTAGAAAGATGAGAAAACCTCACAATTTTTAAAAGATACATATGTTACTTTTCCTTCATATAGTCAATTAGTACCTAGTATACAATTTAGTTTTGTTATTTTTGAATTTCTTTTATTATGTTGCAATTCGAACCTTGACTTGAACATAGTACTTTATGAATATTTACTAATGGGCTTAATTTTGTTTTGCAGAGAAGCCCAATATTGGAAATGATCCAAAAGATAAAAAAAAAAAAAAAAAAAAAGACGTTTAATGTGTGATTTTCCTAGGGCCATGTAGCAGAGATCAGAAACACATGTTAATGGTAAACAAAATAATTATTTTCTTCATTTTTAGATCATTTCAACCAGGTAAAAAAAACTCTCTCTTTCTCTCTGGTATTCGAAGTCTTCAATGGTGATTTTCTCAGTGTTTATGATCTTGCATGCAGATGAAGGATGATACAGGGAAAAGACTAAAACGCCTTTAGGACTAAAACACTATTTCAACACTCCCCTCAAGTTAGGGCATAAATATCAATGAGGCCCAACTTGCTGATACAAGTGTCAAACATCTGTCTAGGTAAGCCCTTAGTCAGAACATCTGCAATCTGTTTATTGGATGGAACATTGGGAACACAAATACTCCCATTGTCAAGTTTCTCTTTTATGAAATGTTGGTCAATCTCAACATGTTTGGTTTTGTCACGCTGAACAGGGTTATTGGCAATATTAATAGCAGCTTTGTTGTCACAGTAGAGTCTCATCGGGTCATGACTCTCTTGATGAAGATCTACTAATACCTTCTTCAACCAAATTTCCTCATAGATACCCAAGCACATAGCTCTATATTCAACTTCAGCACTACTTCTAGCTACAACACCCTGTTTCTTACTCCTCCATGTAATGAGATTTCTCCATACTAAAGTACAATACCCCAAGGTTGACTTCCGGTCTATAGCAGAACCGGCCCAGTCCGAGTCAGTGTAGGTTTCTATACATCTTCTATCATTTTTCCTGAACATCAAGCCTTTCCCAGGTGTTGACTTTAGATATCTCAGAATTCGGTTAACAGCTTCCATGTGTCTCTCATACGGGGCTTGCATAAATTGGATTACCAAACTCACTGCATATAAAATATTAGGTCTGGTATGCGAGAGATATATCAGCTTCCCTACAAGACGTTGATATCTCTCCTTGTTTACTGGTACGTCGTCTACTGAGTTTACCAGACTTTTGTTGACCTCAACTAGAGTATCTGCAAGTTTACATCCAGTCATCCCAGTCTCTTGTAAAAGGTCTAACGTATATTTTCTCTGAGACACTGAGATCCCTTCCTTTGACCTTGCTACCTCCATGCCTAGGAAGTACCTCAAGGAACCAAGATCTTTAATTTCAAACTCCTCTGCCATTTTCTGTTTCAGCTTGTCAATTTCTACAGAATCATTCCCTGACAGAATAATATTGTCAACTTATACGATTAACACTGCTACTTTTCCTGATGCTGACCTCTTAGTGAACATGGTGTGATCTGTGACCTTGAATGTACCCTTGGGTTTTGACAAAGGTAGTAAACCTATCAAACCAGGCTCTAAGAGACTATTTCAGACCATACAAAGACTTCTTTAGCTTGCACACCTGACTCCCAAACTGTGCTTCAAAACCTGGATGAGGGGTCATATAAACCTCTTCTTCCAACTCACCATTTAGAAACGCATTCTTTACATCCAACTGATATAGAGGCCAGTCTAGGTTTACAGCAACAGAAAAAAGAACCTGAATAGTGTTGAGTGTTGCCACTGGCGAGAAAGTTTCTAAGTAGTCCACCCCATATGTTTGAGTGAACCCTTTCGCGACTAATCTGGCCTTATATCTGTTGAGAGTCCATCAGATTTGTACTTGACTATGAACACCCATTTGCATCCGACGGTTTTGTGACCTCTAGAAAGAACAACTGGATCCTATGTTTTGTTGGTTTTGAGTGCCCGCATTTCTTCCATAACTGCAGCTCACCATTCAGGAATTTCCAGAGCCTTGTACACATTTCTCGGGATAGACACAGTGTCCAGGCTAGTGGTAAAAGCCTTGAATCTTGTTGACAAGATACTGTAAGATAAAAAGCTTTTCATAGAGTACTTGGTGCAGGACCTTATTCACTTTCGCAGGGCAATTGGTAAGTCTAGGGTGTCATCAATTTCACTGGTCTTGTTACCTTTTTCCTCTGTATTCATCTGCTGCACATTTTTAGTCTCTTGAACATCATCTGGAGGAAGTTCATTGTTCTCATCCTCCCTAATTTTGTCAAGAGTCGTTGTATCGTTAGTGTTCACTGTACTACTTTCAATAGAGTTAATATTATCAAGAATATGGTTACCTTGAAATGTCTCTAATTCTAACTCTTGAACACTTTTTAATGGAGCAGCAGGGGAAACTATTTTCTTTCGTAGATTCTTCAGATAGTAGGTTATCCAAGGAACTTGTTTTGTAGGAAGGATAGGATTGTTCGGAATGGGAGGGCCAGGATTAGTGTCAGGAGGGCCAGAAGGATTAGTGTCAGAAACTGGTTCAAGAAACAAGTCTACAGGAATGGAATATATGGATGACGTGTTAGTCTCTTCATTCGAAGTCTCCCCCTGAAGAGGACTAACAGGAAAAAAAGTTTGTTTTCTTGAAAGGTAGCATCCATGGTGACAAAGTACTTTCGAGAAGATGGCTGATAACATTTGTAGCCCCGTTGATGGAGAGGATACCCAACAAAGACACATTGTTTAGCCCTAGGAGTGAATTTACTGTGGAAACCATGATTATGAACAAACACCGTACATCCAAACACCCGAAAAGGAACATCTGGGAAAAGCAGGGTAAAAGAGAAGAATTCTTTGAAATGGGCTAAGGAAGTCTGAAACTTGAGGACACGGGAAGGCACTCGATTAATGAGATGGGCTGCAGTGAGGACAACATCGCCCCATAGGTACGATGGTATGGATGCAGGAATCATGAGAGCCCGAGCAACCTCAATAAGGTGACGGTTTTTTCGTTCGGCCACCCCATTTTGTTGCGAGGTATAGGCACATGAGTTCTGNAGCAACCTCAATAAGGTGACGGTTTTTTCGTTCGGCCACCCCATTTTGTTGCGAGGTATAGGCACATGAGTTCTGGTGGATGATACCTTTAGAATTTAAAAACTCATAGAGGGACTGATTAACAAACTCACGGCCATTGTCACTCTGAAGGATAACAATTTTGGTATTAAACTGGGTTTCGACCGTGGTGTAGAATTGCTGAAAGACTGTAGTCACTTCAGATTTATCCATAAGAAGGAACACCCATGTAAGACGAGTGTGATCATCTATGAAGGTGACAAACCACCGTTTACCTGACACGGTTGTGATATTTGATGGGCCCCACACATCACTATGTATCAGGTGGAAATGTTGGGACGGTTTATAAGGCTGGGAAGTAAAAGACACCCAGGTTGTTTTGCACGAATACAAACATCGCAAGATAAAGATGAAATATTAACATTACGAAATAAATAGGGAAATAAATACTTCATATAATGAAAATTTGGATGTCCAAGACAAAAATGCCATAACAGGAAATCAGTTTCAGAAATAGTAAGGGAAGAGAGTAAACAAGTGCTAGATAAACTCCTAGATGAAGCATCCTCCGAGAGGAAGTAGAGACCTCTACTGTGCCGGGCAGTGCCAATAGTCTTCCCCAAGCTCAGGTCCTGAAACAAAACATTATCCGGTGAGAAAACGACATTACAAATCAGGTCTGGTTATTTTACTGACAGATAGCAGATTATAAGATATCTTCGACACATGCAGGACATTCTGTAAAATCAACCCTTGAATAGGAGATAGGTGACCTTTCCTAGCAATGAAAGCAAAGAACCCATCTGCAATTCGTATTCTCTCGTTTCCCGCACTTGGATCATACGAGATGAATTGATTAGATGATCTAGTTAGGTGGTCTGTTGCTTCTGAGTCAAGGATCCACGATTCATCCCCTTCGACCAAGAAACTAAAGGACTGAGAAGTACCTGATTGAGCAACATTGCTGGTTCCAACCATGTTGGACTCTACCTGGTTGGTGGCTGATGATGTACTATCCTCTGTTTCACTGACAAGGGCCCGATCGGTAATTTATTTATCATTCACAAACCGTCACTTGCCATTCGGTGGGCTACCGTGTAACTTCTAGCATTGATCTTTAGTGTGCCATGGTTTCTTACAGTGCTCACAGATGGGTGGGGATTTTTCGTTCTGTTTGTCGCTCTCTGGTCCCGAAGATTTGGCTCCAAATGCAGCAAAATCTAAGTGGTTGTTGATAGAGTCATTCATAGCTCTAGTTCTGTCCTCTTCTAATCTGACCTCTGAGCATACTTCCATTAGAGACGGTATTGGTCTCTATCCTAAAATCTGACTTCGGACACCATCAAATTTAATGTTTAAGCTAGCCAAAAAAGCATACACCCGGTCCGCCTCCTCAATCTCTGAGTACTGAAATTTGTCAACAGAACAATTACACACGACCTCACGACACAAGTCCATTTCTTGCCATAACAGGGACAATCTATTGAAATAAGACGTTACGTCAAGAGTCCCTTGTTTGCACTCATGAATATATTTCCTCAAGGTATAAATATGGGAGGCATTTTGCCTCTGTGAATAGAGTTTCTGGAAGAATTCCCAAATATCCCGAGCGGGGGCGGAGTATAGAAGTGGATTTCCGATATGGGGTTCCATGTTGTTTATCAGAATTGAGCGAAGGAGAGAGTCCTCTCTTTTCCATATACGTTCCTGAGGATCACCGGGATTTGGTTTTGGTATTTCGCCAATTAGATACCCAAACTTGTGACGTCCCTCAAGGACCATTCTCACCGATTGGGACCAAGAAAAGTAATTCTCACCATTAAGTTTCTCATCAATAGACATTCCTGCAGAGTTCCCCACAGAACCAGACATAATATTTGCAATAGGTAAGTTAAAGTAAGTATTTACCGGTGTTTCTGAGCATAAAGAGAAGTCTGAATGTGGATGAAAACCAGTTGTAGGATTTTTTGTGGATCTGACGCCGAAATTTGCTGCTGTAAGTTGGCCAACTGCTGTTCAAAACCAACGGTTCCACTAGAATATGCCATAGGTTGGTTTTGCCCATAAATCCCTGGAACAGTAGCTTCATTTTGGTTCGAGGACGGATCAAAAGAAGGGCTGAAACTGACTGACCATATTGGTTCGACTGGACCCAGTTTGGTTGAACCGGGTTTGGTTAAACCGATTGGTTTGGCTAGACCGACTGGACAGACTGAGTAACTTGGGTCATCCATGGGCGATCTAGAACATACGCTAGGGTTGGTTGCTGACCTGAAAACGGAGGCTGGAGATCGCCTGTATACCCCCAGTCACGGGTGGTGGTGTCGACCTGAGCAAAATATCCAAGGGGTGAAGGGTTTCCGTGCATCGAGGGGTTCTGAGGCAGGATCTGGTGGGTGCCGATCGGGTCTGAAGAGTTTTGTTAGAGGCTAGATTGGGTCTGAGGTAGATGAGTGCCGATCGGATCTGAGGCAGATAGGTTTGAAGCAGAAAATCCATAAGGTTGTCGAATTCCAGATGGGTCACTCGGATCTGAGGCAGAAAATCCAAATGAGCTCGGATCTGTGCGCCGATTTGGTCTGAGAATTTTGGTGGTCGGGTCTACAACGATAGTCCACTAGTTATAAATTAGAGGATTAGGTCGGGTCTGGCTAGAGGTGGATCAGACATAGATTTTAGGAGTTGAGGCATAGCGGCGTGAAAATAATGCTCAACGGCTTCTCTTATGGCTGCAACAACTTCAGCGTTCATAGATCCCTTTGTTCTAATGGAAGTTTCTATTGGAGTCTCTAATTTGTTCTCATCAATGACGACCAGGGTTTCGTCGCCATGCTCTGATACCATATTGAAAAAGAAGAGAAGAAAAGAAACACAGAATTACGTGGAAACTCTAGATCAGGGAGAAAAACCACGATAGGAGAATTTTTATTCTTTTAATTTTTATGATACACAGTACTCAATACAGGACAGGTATAAATAACCAAACAGAGAGAAACCCTAGACAGTAGATACCGAAGAAAAGACTAAAACACCCTTAGGGCACACCATTTCAACATTATTGACAATTTGAAGTGATGAGCTATTGGAGTGGTGACTAGTTTTGCCCCTTCCTTACAAAATTTCTTTTGGACTTTCTCACAGTAGCTGTGTTGGTTGATAGATAGCTCATTCTTATTTCTATTTCTAACAATTTCTACTCCAGGAATCTTCTTTGATTCTCCTAAATCTTTCATTTCAAATTCCCTTTTCAACCTAGTTTTGAATTTATTCAAGTCACTTTCTGAACTCCCTGCAAAGAGCATGTCATCTATGTATAAGAGCAAGTAGACCTTGTCTTTAAAAGAATTTGGGTTGATGTAAACATAACTATCATAGTTGCTTCTCAGGAATCCAATCTTTAGAATGAACTCATCAAACCTCTGATACCAGCACCTGGGAGCTTGCTTCAATCCATATATGGATTTATTTAGTTGATAAACTAGGTCCTCTTCACCTTGTTTGATGTAGCCTAGGGGTTGTTTCATATAGATCTTCTATGTTAAGTGGCCATGTAGAAAAGTTGTTTTCACATCCAACTGGTCAAGTTTTAAGTTATTTTGAACCCTCAAGGATAGATGCATTCTTATAGAGGTTTTCTTGACAACAGGAGAGAAGATCTATGTTTAATCTATTCCCTCTTTTTGAGAAAACCCCTTGGCTACTAGCCTTGCTTTAAATCTTGGTTGTACAACACTTGGTATTCCTTCTTTATATTTGTATATCCACTTAGAAGGAATTGGTTTGAAGCCATTAGGGATAGATGTGAGAGTCAATGTTTCATTCACATTTAGTGAATTCAATTCATCATTCATTACTTCAATCCAAATGTGAGCATCATATCCACTAATAGCTTCCTCAAAGATGTTTGGTTCTATATCATTAATATCATCAGTTATGCAAGCAAAATCTATCTCTCCATAAGAAAAGACAACCTGATTATACCTCATAGGAAGTGTTATTGTTCTTCTTTGTCTAACTCTGGCCAACTGGTAATTTTGTAGGTTATTAGTATCAGAGATGCCCTTGATTCATTATCCTCAATAGTATGAGTAGGTGACTCTTCATCGGGATTTTCTTGAGTCACTAAACCCTTTTTTTCTAATGGTAACTCCACCTCAAAATTAGTATTATGACCTTGAGAGATCTAGTTCTATACTATCATTTTTTAGCATGAGCCTTTCATCTTCTTTAAAGATTACATCTCTACTGTAAACACATCTCTTCTCAATAGGATGCCATAACTTATAGCCTTTGATATCTTCTGTGAAGCCAACAAACATACATTTTACTGCCCTTGCCTTCAAATTTCCTTTGGATTGATGTACATAACCCACACTGTTAAAGACCTTGAGCATATTTAGGTTTGAATGGTGATTAAACCACTTTTGTTCTGTGGTTAGGAAATTTAGAGAAGAGTGTGAGCATTTATTTAGGGTGAAGACAATATAGGTAGCTGTTTCTGTCCATAATATTTCAGACAATAAGGCATCTGACACGTTCCATAATAGTCTTGTTGAGCCTTTCAACAACACCATTTTATTGTGGGGTATATCTCACAGTTCGGTGTCTAGTAATGTCATTTTCTCTGCAAAATTTATTAAACTCTTCTCCATAAAGCTCCAAACCATTGTCAGTTTAAGAAATTTAATTTCTCTTGAAGATTGCTTTTCAATCATGAGTTTCCACTCTTTAAATTTCTCTATAACTAAATTTTTAGTCTTTAAAAAGAACATCCTACTTTTTCTAGAAAAGTCGTCAGTAAATGTTAAGAAATACCTTGATCCACCCAAAGATGGAGTTGGAGATGGTCCCCATAGTTCAGATTGTATATAATTAAGTATTCCCTTGGTTGTATGTTGGGCTTTAATGAAGCTTTGAATTACTGCCTTATCAAGTATGCAATGTTCACAAAACTTAAGTTCTTCACAAACATTTTTAGGCAGCACACCTTGCTTAGACAGTATTTGCAAACCCTTTTGACTAATATGACATAGTCTTTTGTGCCATAATTCTCCTTTTGTAGGATTTGCATATGTAGCCACAAGGGCAGTGTGAGACAACTCCACATCACTAATGATGTAAACACCATTCCTTTTCTTTCTAGTTAGCACAACTTTGGAGTCTTTTATGATTTGAAGAGTGCCCCATATTCCTTTTATTCACAGCCTATAGCATCTAGCATACCTAATGAGAGTATATTTCTTTTTAGTGGAGGGACATGCCTTACATTTCTTATGAGCTTTCCAGTTCCATCTTTCATTCTAAGATAGATTGAACTAATGCCTATGATTTTACAAGAATTTTTATTGCCCATGTAGACAGATCCTCCTTCATAGGGCTTGTAGGTTGTAAACCAGCCCTTAGAGGGTGTCATGTGAAATCAACACCCTGAGTCTGAGACCCAATCTTGTCTTTAGTGTTCTGAGTTCCTTTCTCATTTGAGGTTTCAAGAGCATCTCTAAAGGTCAAACCATTTTCCCCTATTGCTACTTCTCCTTGTTGATGGTTTTTATTTTTCTGGTTTTGTTTCTTTGTCAGAAACCAGTAATCTATCTTGCTATGTCCATCTTTCTTGCAGTAGCCACACTTTAATTTCTGTTTTCCTTTACCATTAGGTTGTGATTTGTTGTCCTTCACCATTAATATTTTCTTTTTTCTAAACACTTAATTCAAGTTCCCTGGTTCTTAAGGCAGAAATGATAAAGTCTGTAGTTATTGTTTTCTTGCCATATTTAATAGCAACTTTCACATCTTGTAACTCTCAAGTAATGAGTTCAAAAGTATGAATGCCTCATTTTTCTCTCCAATTTTATCTCCAATGATCTTGAGTTTTGAGGAATATCTTCTGAATTCATCTAGATTTTGAGAAAGAGTTCTGGAGGCATCCATCATATATGTGAAGAAATGTTCTCTTAGAAAGGCTTTATTAGGTACATCTTTAAACTGAAACAAAGAGTCTAATTTTCCCAAATGGCATAAGGAGTACCTACATCTAGGACCTATCCCATGACAATATTACTGAGATTTAGAATGATTGTACCATAGGCAACCTCATTCATTATCTCCCTCTAAATTGCCGTAATTTCTAGTGGAAGTTTTTCTGGATCAAGAATTGCCTTGGATGCCTTTTTTTGTCCAAGAAGATATCAAACCTTGCTAATGTCATCTTCAGTCAGGAACCTGAATCTTGATCTTTCAAGAACTAATTTCTTGAATTTCTTTACTTTGATACCAATTTAATGGGCTTAATTTTGTTTTATAGAGAAGCCCAATATCGAAAATGACCCAAAAGATTTTAAAAAAAAATTGGTTTAATGTGTGATTTTCTGAGGCCACATAATAGAGATTAGAAACACATGACCCAAAAGATTAAAAAAAAAAAATTGGTTTAATGTGTGATTTTCTGAGGCCACATAATAGAGATTAGAAACACGTGTTAATAGTAAAGAAAATAATTCTTTTCTTCATTTTTTTAGATCATTTCAGTAAGGTAAAGAAAATTCTCTCTTTCTCAAAGTTTTTAATGGCGATTTTCTTAGTCTTTATGATCCTCTTGCATGAGGATGAAGGATGAAGAGAATGAAGAAGAAGAAGAAGATTATAGTGGTTCGGTAACTATGGCCTACATTCACTGTGAACTCGAGAGCAAGTTTACTTAGGAGATACAAAAAGCTAAGTGTTCTTTTTACTTTTTAAATCATTCTCATAGCTCATTAGTTTCAATATGGAGCTTTTTATAGGTAGAATGATTTAGTTACATATTTAGTCACAAATTTGTTTCTTACAGATTGCTTTCACTTATTGTCTTAGTCTTCTGTCTTCAACATTTACATTATGGTACTAAAAAAAACTCATATCCTCTTTATTAATAAAAAAAAAGATATTAAAATGACATGTGTATACTTAACTAAAATAGTATGTCTAAAATGTGAAATTACCTTACTTTTGTGATGACTAGATTGGTGTGTTGTAGAAAATAACATATGAGATGAACATCTATTCTACTAAAAGTTTTAACTTCTTTTTTGTTTGGAAAAAAACTCCTACTTCTACCATAGAAATAAGTAGAAAAACAACAAAAAAAATTTAAAATGAGCAATAAAATTATAAAACACAAAAATTTATGTGAAAAACTATAACTCAGAGAAAAACCACAGAAAAAAAAATCACATAGAGATCTCTCCCTAGCCCCAATTACAAAATCACTCTCTTTAAAGCTTTTGTCTACTCACACCTTTTTTTTTCCACTCTCAAACTAGAGAATGCAACGAGGGAATCTTATAAGTTTTTCTAATTGGGACATTTAAAAATTAAGGGAATGGGCTCCTTTTATAGGTTTTGAGCCTATCCCCTCATTTTAAATTATCGTTGTGGGATTCATACATCTTGCCAAAAACCCAACAAATTCCACCTTGCTAAGATATTTGAAGAATTCACATCTTCTAAAACATCCATTGTCTTCATCGTCAATCATAATTCACAACTCAGAGAATTATAAATCACTCCACCATAAAGAGTAAACCACTTGGAATACCATCTTCCAAGAATTTTTTTTCATCACGTGCCATTAAACCTAGCTGATATTTATGGTGCAACTTTTACGTACTAGAATCACCTGGAATTTCTTTAGCCATCGACATAACTACCACCACATATCTTGCATAATTGCCAAGTCAATGCCTCGTGTACAAACCTGTGGAACTACTAACATCACATCCTCTATCATGGTAAAGCAGACGTACGACGGGGTTGAATTTCCTCTCTCTTCAGTAGAGTAGATTTCCATCATTCGTGATGACGGAGACAAAGCTAGCATCTGACTCAGAGCCCTTTGACGAACCTGCTCTGTTAGGACTATCCTTTTTCATGTGTTTAGATTGTACACATTCCCATCAAACTTTTTTCTGCATAAATTTTTTCTCCTTCCACTTACTAGCTACCAGTAATGAACCCTCTTGTAAAGTATGTCATTCACTCTTCAGTCTTTTTTCCTTTGACAAAAGTTTACTAATAATCTTAACAGAATCTAAAGTTTCTTCCCTGAAGGGAACTGAATTCCAACGGCAGCGTATGCTCGCAATTTTTGATTTCTTGAAAGAATTAAAATACAAAAACTAGAAGAATGTTAAGTATCATACCTTTGCTGATCCTGAAAAACAAAAAAAATCTTCTCCTCGAATCAGTAGTCTCCTCTTTGAAATCTTCCTTTTCCACGAGGTCTTCATTGTTATGACTCTAATAAGGATCCAGCTTGTGAGAACCGCTTCTTGAAGTAATTGAGAAAATGGGAAGAAGAAATTTCTTAGAACTTTTCTAAGAAAATTAGGAGAAATATTAGAGAGAGAGTTTTAGAGTAATTGTAGAGATTAAGTTCTATGAAGGCTCCCAAGTGTTGAGTTGTGTGTCCTAAAACTCACAGTTTGTAAAGTTAAACACATTTTATTATCAATAAAGATGTTATTCAACATTTCTCTAATAAAGTTGTTATTGAATCTTTAAATTGCATTCATAAAGTTTAAATCCAATAAACTAAGATCCATGGCTATTACATGAATACTTGAACTTTATGTATAAACATAAAGATGGATCAAGTTCGAGTAAATAGTCAAAATGGTCTATAGTATACGAATAAGGTTGGGTGTCTTATTATAGTATCACTATTAATGCGGCCTACTCTGTAGCGGTTACAAGTTGTTGTAAAGGTGCTAGAAACGAAGTGATCCTGATTCGTTCATATATTGACATGAGAAGTGGGGGCGTCTTAAGCAATGAGTTTGCATAAGATCGAACCAAGGAATAAGTCACTCTCACTTTATAACGTTGTTTGCTGTTTAAGACTAACTATTTTACTTAGATGACTCGATCTTAATTCTAGGCTAACTATGAACTCCTGTTTATTCGAGATTATCCTTAGATTTGCATAGGTGAGGGTTGGCTCAATAGCATTGGATCAATAAGCCTTCAATTTCAGGGGTAAGACTAGGTGGATAGCTAGGGACATAGGGTGCAATAAGAAATTCACGTCTACCCAATTTAGGGATTGGAGAAAGGTCGTTCTCTTAACTACTGAATTCAGGTCTTGAACAAGGGACCCCAACCTCTCATTGGCCCGGATCCGATTTAGTGATTGGATCATAAAAAAATTGTTCATTAGAGTATAGTAGAAACTTGAGGAACAAAACAAAATATCGGGGGTAAAACAACTTATTGACCCAATCGTTAGTTCGAACAACCTGTGAAGGGTCGACTTACTGGTTATGGTTAAATCATTTGGACAAAAATATATCTACGGTAATGTGACTTGATAGTTAACGAATACTGATTAATTTGGGCTAAATAGTTTTAGCCTATTAATCTTAAATCGTTGGAGTTCATGATCTGTAGGTCCATAAGGTCTCTCTACCAGCTTGTAAAACATGAACACCTTGAATTAATAAATTGAGTAATTTTGGAATGATATCAATTTGAATTGTTTAAATTGAATTTCAATTTAAAACTGTTCAAATTGAAATTAGTGTTTGAATTTGAATAAGTTCAAATTCAAATTATGGTTTGTATAATTATATTCGATATAATTAACATTTAGTTGTTGAAATTAAACGAAATTGGAGAGTTTATAATATTTAAATATTGATTTAGATCTCAATTACATGAATAAGTTTTATGTTTTAAATTTAGTGCGTGATTAATTTGATATTTGATATTAAATTATTTAATTAATTAAAAATCATATTAAATTCCAATTTTAAATTCAACTCAAATTGAATATTGAGCTTGATTAATTATAAAATTAAATCAAATTGGATTTGGTTAATTTAGAATTAATTAAAAAATTCGAATTTTTGAAAAATAAAGCCTAAATGGGTTTTTCCCACAAAACACCCAAGCATGAGGTGTTCTTCATGCAATCACATACAATTCCACTTCCATCCTCAAGCAGTTGTTGGCAATGTTGTTGCTGGTGAGTGCTTGCATGGTGAAAAGTGAAAACACTCCGAATTGAAGAAGAAGACAAAGAATTTTGTGCTGAGAAATAGTTTTTGCACTCATCTTCTTCTCCATCTCAAACGTAGAAAAATAACTTCACAAATCCACTCAAATTCGAGTTCCACCACTCAAATTCAAGGCTGAGAATAGTAGAGAAGATCTCTTGATGGTTCACTAACGACTTAGAGCTGAATTAACATGAAGTACAGCTTGGATTAAGGAGAATTCATCAAAGGTATGTTGAACTTGAAACCGACTTGTGATTTTCTATAAAAGCATGCTTTAGAACTCAAATTAAACGTAATTAGAGTGCTTATTGATTCTGTTTGCTTTCGTTGCATGCTTGTATATCATATCACCAAGGGCCTATTTATATAACTCTATGGTTACTCCTAATCATATTTAAATATTTATTTCCTGCAGAGTCTTTAATTTGAATCTCATCCAAATTAAATAATTAATTATTTAAGTCCAATTTAAGTTAATAAATTAATTCTTCCTCCAATTATTTAATTCAAATCTTATTTAAATTAGATAACTTAATTATGGATCTCATCCAAATAATTAATTATCTGAATCATATTTAAGTAAATCAATTCACTCATTATCTATTTAGTTCAAATTTTATCCAAGTTAAATAACTTATTTATTTATATGGATCTCATCCAAATAAATAATGAATTATTTGAATCATATTCAAATAAATTAATTCTCCATATTATAAAGTTATAATTTGAATCTTATTCAAATAAACTTTAAATAAATTCATGTAATTAATTATATCCAATACAATTAATATTTTTCCTTATAAAATTTGAACGTTTCAAATTTTCTTTCAACATATTTGATCCTTGTTGGTTCGTGGTGAGCTAGCAAGGGGACCATATGGACCTACAGATTATAAGCTTCAATGATACAAGATTAACTAATTAAACTCTTTCATTAAATTCACCTTTATTCATTAACTACAAGGCAAACCATTATAACTCATACTTGAACTCTTATGCATTGTAGTTGATCATTGGAAATAATCAATATAAGCAAGTTGATCATTCACGAGTTGTTCATAATTACAATTGGATTAAGTATTTGTTTTACCCTTGTAATTACTTCTTTCCTTAAGTACCACCAATTTCTCTAATGAATAATTTTTTTATGAACCAACCATAATCTAAGTCCTTCTCGGGCCAATGAGAGAGTGGACCCCCTTGTTCAAGACCCAAAATTAGGGATCTACCAATCTACTTAACCTATGCAGGAAGAAATGAATTCCATTTTTTGAAGTTATGTTCTCAGCTCCCCATTTAGTCAAATCCCCAGAATATTAGGCTTATTGAGTCAACAACTTGGACCACTCTCACCCACGCAAATTAAAGGACTGACCTCGTAGATAGAAGTTCATAAACCACTCAGGATTAAGATAGAGTCACACATGATCATCCTATGAAATAATAATCTCATCAATTAATGGATTTACAAAGAGAAATTAAATATTTTGCGGTCCAATCTTATACAAACTCTTTGTATAGGATACCTCTGCTCACATGTCTCCACATGAACGGTCTGGATCAAACCATTTGTAACTATTACAAAGTGGGTCATATTCATAGTGTCACCTGGATAAGACACCCAATCTTATCCATATACCATAGACCTTTTAGGTTATCTCTTGAACATGATTCACTTAAAGGAATTGAATTTCTCATCGAAAGTGAATGATCGTCTTGTGCTAATGAATTTTGTTCTAGAGAAAAGTAAAAAAAAAAAAAAAAAAAAAAAAAAAAAAAAAAAAAAAAAAAAAAAAAAAAAAAAAAAAAAAAGAAATAAAACAGAACTAGGATAGACATCCATTTTACATAGCATGCTTAAAAGGAGATTTAAAGGGATAAATCAACAAATCTTTGAAGATCGTCTTCTACAGGTTTATCTCCTCTGTATCAACCATCACAAACTTCACAAACACTTTTTCCTCAAACTCATAGTGAACTCCACTAATTGATCTTCCCTTAGTAATCTCCATACAAGAATTGAGGAGGTGTGGGCTCTTTGATTTTGGTAAGGGGAGGAAAAAATCAATTTTAGAGAGAGCTTGAGAATTTTTTTTTAGAGAATTTTTAGAGATCCAAAAACTTTATCTTCTCCCTCTGCCAAAAAAAATTACGTTATATGTGTGAAAGAGACGGGGGAAGTTATTTCTCAATAACTCCACATTCTTAAGTGAGAGAGACGGGGGAGTTATTCTTAATATTGAATAATAACTTCTCCATCTTTTCTCTCCAACCATCTTAGTGGGTGGTTATCATTCCTTTTACCATAAAAAATAATAACCACCTACTAAGGTGACTGGAGAGAAAAGATGGAGAAGTTATTATTGAAATAATAATAATATAATATAATAAATATAATAACTAACTTATCATAATATATTTATATTAAATTATATGTTATATCAAATCTAACATATAACTTATAGTTTTAATATTGTATCAACATACAATATAAACTATAGTTTCTTTTCTCTATTATATGAAATTTAATATAAATGATATTTATATTAAATTTAATAACTATGAATCACATTCATAGAAAATATATTTGAATCTCATTTAAATATTTATTTTCTCCCATTAAGCTATAATGTATCAAATATATTATGACAATTATATCACATATAATTGAAACATAATTATATCATATATAATTAAATCTCTCTATTAATTTGAACAATTCAAATTAACTCAAAAACTAATTCTCAACTAAATCCTTTTGAGCTGCCAAGGGGACCTCATGGACCTGTAACTTGAAGCTCCAACTATACATGAATAATTAATTAAACTTTTTAATTACATTATTCACCATCTGTTAACTGTCGGGCACTCCATTAAAGATTGACAGCTGCACTCTAAGCACTATAGATATATTTTTGTGTCCATTGGATATAACCAATCAATAGTACGATGACCCTTCACAAATTGCTCGTAAGTATACTTGGGCCAAATTATCATTTTGCCCCTATAGTTACATCTAACTCCTTAAGTATTACTGATTTCTCTAATGAACAGTAGATCATAGTCCTACTATGACTAAACCCCTTTCGGGCTAGAAGATGGTGTGGCACCACATTGTTTAAGCCCCAGAATCAGTCCTTAAGGGAACAATTTATCTACTTACCCCTGCTTTGGGGAAGGAGGGAATTCCATCTTCAGTAGCTGTGTTCCCAGCTTCCCAATCAGACGAATCCCCAAAATGGTAGGCTTGTTGAGTCAGCAATTTGGCCACTCTCGTCCATACAAATCAAAGGACCGCCCTCATAGGTAGAAGTTCACAACTCACTATGGATTCAGGTCATGTTACTTATGGTCATCCTGGTGAAATTTATATCTCTATTATAAAATGGTATTATATAATGAGACTAAACATTTCATGGTTTGTTCTTATACAAACTCCTTTGTATAGAATATCCTTGCTCGCATGTCTAATACATGAATGATCAAGATAGATCGATCATTTGTAGCACTTTACAACAATTATAACACCTACAAAGCGGGTCATACTCTTAGTGTGACCAGGATAAGGTACTCAGCCTTATCCATCTACTACAAACCATTTAGGTTATCACTTAAACATGATCCACCCGTATGTCTCCACATACATGTTTAAGTTACAATGATAACCTTGGATATTAGTTTATTAGTTTATTTTTAATAAAACTAAAATATTAAATATTTTATAGATAAAGTGAATAAAATATCATATATTTTATTAATCACATAATGAGTTTATTCATATAACATTCACAAACTATAGGACCCTACGAGATTTAGTGCATCAACCGCAATACTTCAAACTCTTATGGTTGGTGTAGATGTAACATCTTTCACCAAACAAATTATGTCTCCAGATTTTCAGTGCCAAGATCACTGCTGCTAGCTCTAGGTCACGAGTTAGCTAGTCACACTCATACTTCTTTAACCGTGTCAAAGCATAAGCAACTACTTTTCCTTCCTGCATCAGAACAAAACCTAAACCCTGTCGTAAAGCATCACAATAAATTTCAAACTCCTTTTCTGGGACTGGAAGAATTAGAATAGGTGCTATCACAGGTCTCCTTTTTAACTCCTGAAAATTTTGTTCACATTTCTCTGACCATTCAAACTTAGCTTCTTCATTGTTTAAACTGTTAGAGGAAGTGCTATCTTTGATAAGCCTTCTACAAATCGTTGGTAATAACTTGCCAAACCCAGAAAACAACGAACTTTAGTTACTGAAGTGGGTTGTTCCCACTTAACTAATGCCTTTGTCTTTTAAGGATTCACATTAACTCCTGCAACTGACATTATGTGACCTAAGAACACCATTAGATCAATCCAAAATTCACATTTACTAAATTTGGCGTATAGCTTCTTGTCACGTAATGTTTGCAACACGACTTTGAGATGCTCTGCATGTTTCTCCCTACTTTCTAAGTTTATAAGAAAATCATCTATAAACATGATCACAAACTGATCCAGATATGGGTAAAACATTCGGTTCATAAGATCCATAAATACTATTGGTGCATTTGTCAATTTGAAAAACATGACCAAAAATTGATAATGTTTGTACTTGGTCCTGAAAGTCGTCTTAGGAACATTTGATTCCCTGATCTTCAGTCAATAATATCCTAACATCAGATCAATCTTGGAAAATTTTGTTGCACCCTTTAATTGATCAAACAAATCATCTATACGAGGTAAAAGATACTTGTTACATATTGTGACTTCATTCAGTTGTCAGTAATCAATGCATAATCTTAGTGTATCATCCTTCTTCTTCACAAACACTATTAGCACTCCTCAAGAGGACACACTAGGTCGGATATATTCCTTATCCATTAGTTCCTGCAATTAACCTTTAACTCTTTTAGCTCATTAGGTGCCATTCTGTAAGGAGCTTGAGAAATAGGTGTTGTTCTTAGAATTAAATCAATAGTAAACTCCGCCTCCCTATTAGGTGGTAATATCAACAGCTCCTCAGTAAAGACATTCACATAATCTCGTACCATTGGAATGTCCTCAGGCTTCAACTTTCGTACCAGTAGATCAATTACATGTGCTAGATACGTTGTACATCCTTTTTCTTAATAGATTTGTAGTCTTTACAGTTGATATTAAACAGATAGAAAGAATCTTTCTGTCACCCCTAAACACAAGCTTAGCTTCTTCTTGTTTCCTGAATACCACTTTCTTCTTATAACAATCCTGGGATGCATGATATTTAGACAGAAATCCCTAAGCTAACATCAAACTCTTGTAAATCTAACAAAATTAAATCTACTAACATGGCTATCCCATCGGTCTCAACTATGTAACCCTAAGCACCTCATTGACTATGATAGTTTCCCTAACAATAGTGGAAATAAACAACTCACCAGACATAGATTCTAACACTCTATCAATGCTCAAAGCAAACACGTTGGAAACAAATGAATGGGTGGCTCATGAATCTATCAACAAATTTGCAGATTTGTCACAAATAAGCTGGTTGTGTTATGACATATACTCTCCCTTGATGATGAGGCCGTTTTGTAGTACTTTTCTGTTTAGCACCATTGGTTCCTTCACCTCCAGTTCCCACCATCCTCGGTTGATTCACAGTCTGAGAAATCGTTCTCTGTTTTACCTGAAGGATCCGGGCGTCCACCTGATGAGTGAGTGGCACGTCCGCTTTTGAACATCTCTTTGTCTTGCTTTTGTTCTATTAAACTCTTTTCTTCTTTCATTTCTATCTCCACTAATTTGGAGAAATTTTTCCAGGTTAGCAGTATGTAAACCCCGAACTCTAAGTTTCCTATATAAGCATGTTTAGCCAAAGGAATGTTATATTAATTATTTGATAAGTGGAGATTCATGGTTACTTACAAGGGTTATGAAGGAAGGGAAGGAAAAACAAATGAATTGAAGGAGCTCACTAATTGAAATTGGCTGGAAACACTAAGTGCGGGATGAGGTGGCGGCTTGACCATTGAACACGGGAGGCGACAGGAAGAATAAATGGAAGCAAAAATTCAGAAGCTCGGTTTTGGCAAATGACATGAGCAAATTAAGTAAGATCAATGCCATTTGAAAGTTGGAAGAATCTAGTTTTCGAAGGTTTTTTGCCAGATAAAGATCTTAGAAGGAGAAGAACAAAAAGTGAAGAATTTGCAGAAGGGGTAGATTCTAGGATTAGTCAGGGCTCGGGGTGAAAATTGGAAGCTCCAATCCAAACTACAAGCAATTTTTGGCTGATATTTTAAGGTAAGAAAGTTAACTCAATTCTAAATAAGTTTGTAGAAGAAAGTTTCTTAAAAAGACTCTCTTATTTTGAGTCATGAATTTTTGAAGTTAAAATAGAAAATTCGTGTGTAAACAAGCAGCTGCTTAGGAAGATTAAGCAGGCAGCTCATTATAGAGAGCGATAGTGAGAGCAAGAGTAGATCTCGCTAGGGACGAAAATCTCGTTGGTTTTGCACTGAATCTCGCTGGAAAGTGCCAAATCTCGCTGGAAATGGTAAATCTCGCTCATAAGGATGATCTCGCATGGTGTAATATGATTCTAAAGTCACTCACTAGGCTACTAGCTCATTGATTTTCTATGTTTTCCTTTTCCAGGTAGCGTTCAGATTCTTCAAGGTTGATCCTACTGCTTGATAACGAGCATAAATGCACGTTATCAAAGGACTAAGTTCTTAAACAATGTTGGATTGCATTGATGAAATATATTAAATTGCATCCATTACGCATAAATTCTATAATATTGCGGTCGCATGCATCCAACGCATTAGATCAGTTGATTTCTACATTTTTTGTGCAGAATATGCATTAACGCAATGCAGAGATTACGATCACAGGAATATATTGGTCGAGCGCAACTTCACCACAAGACTTTGCATTGATCGTGCTCACAAACATTCGCCCAAGAAGAATCACCGCAACTTGGTCAGTGCAACATGGTGGGCGCATCCGGGTGAAAGGATAATTAAAAACGATGGCACAGAAAGCTGATGACAATCAGATCCAAATTATGTTGATAGCCGATAACGATCACAAAGTACATTCAGCTTTATCGGTAACAATCATCTTGCCCGTCAATCAGAAATTAGAGTTGTCCCATCTGTACAACCGGGAGAGAGAAGCTGCCTTTCACCTTTGATGCCCTATAAATACCAAGTGCAATCTTCAGAAAAGGGGTTGATTAGTTAACGAATTCATCAGTGCTTCTGTTCATAGTTTTCTTTTCCATTTTACGAAGGAGCAAGAGATGAGTGGTGACGCCGGAGATCGCCCAGGGTAGTTCGAGAGAGAACCTTAGGGCATAAGAGCAGAGAGCGGGTCGATTCTCGCGAGAGCGAGAATATCTTTAGAGCACGAGTAGAAACAGTGTAAACACTTGGTAGCAAGAAATTACACCAGGCTTTTTACTATACTTGCATTGTTATTTTGTACTTCATCTCATATCTATTCAATGGAAGTTCTATTTCTACATCTGCTCACTCTCTTAATACGCATGAGTAGGTAAAAAAGTTGAATGGGTTGAGAAGAACTAAGCTAACATGACCTAAGAAGTACATTGCGTGCGATTGTCTTGTTTTATGCTGTGCAAAATACCCTTTAGAGTTACTCAAGTGAGAATCTAAGGAAAGAACCTAATGTCTCGAGAGAGCTAGGTTAGAATCTCGACTCGAAAGAGCAAGATTAGGCTTGCATAAACAAGAGATAGGGACTTAGAGACAAGATCTATTTGTCAACTTGCATCGCATGTATCCTAGGAATGGGAATGATATTATGTGGTCGCATATTTGTGTGAATGTCACGTTGTCATCACATAAATAGAGATAGAGGTTTATGTGTAAACCCTGTAGACTTATCGCATATTTATCGCATGCGTTCTAGCCTTTGAAGTGTAGCTTTCATGCTGAGAGGTGGTTTACTATTGTGTGCATGTTTCATGATCGTAAAGCATGAGCGCATTCTAGAGAGTGTTAGCCGAAACTTTTCTCAACCCATTCACCGTATATTCATCGTATTTCCCGTTTATCAACTCTTTTCAAACTTTGCCGCATTCGTTATTTATTTTCATCAACGCAAACAAAAAACCCAACGATTTATTTAACTGATTACTGCAAGTTTTCATAAAAATCACCAACGCAACTATTTTCACAAGTACCTGTGTTCGACCTTGGACTTACCAGGAAACTCAGAGGAATTTAAACTTGAATTCCGCTGGGGAAACTTGAGTGCACAACGCAATCCAACAACGCATTTCATCCATATTTTCATTCATAAAAATAACGCATCAAGTTTTTGGCACCGTTGCCGGGGACTTCGGCAAAATAGTGTAACGGTATATTTTTTGATTTCTTTGCAGAACTCTCAATCTCTGGCGAACTATGACCGAAGATTGAGAGAACATTTCAAAAGAACTATGAGACCGCCAACAGCAACCACAATCGCATAAAAAAAGAAGGCGAGCAGCCTTAAGGTGGAGCACAAAATGATAATAATGTCATAACGAATCCGACTCTGTTGGCAAATGATCGCAATAACCCCATTAGGGACTATGCATCACCAAACCTTTTTGATTCTCTCCAGGAATATGAGGCCTACCCTCGACGGACGTAGATTCGAGATGAACTGGTGATGCTTGCAGATGATCCAGACTGCAGGTCAATACAGAGAAAGGCGTGCGAGGATCCACACGCCACACTCCGAAGTTTTATTGAAATATGCAATACTTTTGTATTCCCGAACATCTCTGCTGAAGAGTTTGACTAACGTTGTTCCATTTTCTCTCTGTGATCAGGCTAGGAAGTGGGCTTATTCGCTCGAACAGAAGAGATTACTTTCTAGGAGCAGGTAGTGGAGATTTTCTATAAATTTTAAACAAGATATGGACGAATCGCTCAGCGATGTTTGGGCGAGTTTAAAGGTTGGTTTGAGATGTCCCATAATGGCTAACAGATCTCCTTCGAATGGAAATTTTCTATCACGGGTAAATCCTGCTTTCGCAGACCGCTGCAATGACGGCAGCCGCTGGTGGTCTACTTGACAAAACTTACGAGAAGGCAAAGATATTCTGGACCGCATCTCTAAAGAACCATGAAGACGGGAGGGAGAGTGACCAGAGATTGAGACTCAAAAGATTCTGACAGAAATAACGGTGCAATTATTTTGTTACAAAACCAAATGACCAATGATGAATTTGATTCAAGGAAGGCGATTAGCTGCCCAACACCGCAAGGTGTGCGACTTGTGGTGATGGGAATGCGATGGAAGATTGCCTGCAAAATCCACTGTCTGTATATTTTGTAAAGAATAATCCTTTCAAACACTTACATACCGGGTGGAGAAACCACCCCAATTTGCTTGAAGAATCAACAACAAAATTTCAATATTGTGCAGAAAAGAAGGGCCACCAGAATTCTTCCAACGCAACAACGGTCAGCAGAGCAACCAAGCAAGTAGCTCGCAACAACCAATGCAATCTTCTTCTCTAGAGAGCCTATTGAAGAAATATATAGAGAAAAACGAGACAGTGCTTCAAAGTCAGGCTACGTCCATCCGCAACCTCGAATTGCAAATGGGCCAGATTGCGAATGAGCTGAAGAGTCGACCGCAAGGGGCATTGCCAAGTTCTACCGAGCTTCCACGCAACCCAGATGGATCAGGTAAGGAGCAATGTCAAGTTGTGAAATTGCGCAGTGGAAAGGCTGTGGAGGGAGAAAAGAAGGATCAGAGTAGAACAACTTCCATCGCAACTGAGCCTGAGATTGCGATAACACAGGAAGAGGAAAGAGAAAATGAAGCAGTAGAACCTGAGGTTGCGTCCACCTCAAAGTCAAATGAAACGGGAACTGTGAAAGTCCAGTTACCACCTTTCCCTCAGAGGCTAAGAAAGAAGAAAAACGAAGAGGTACAGTACCAACGCTTCTTATCAATGTTAAAACAATTACATGTTAACATTCCATTAAGTAAAGCGATTGAAGAAATGCCTGCCTATGCCAAGTTTCTGAAGGACATCGTAACTAAGAAAAGAGGTACTGGAAAATATTCCACGATGGCATTAATGCAAAGTTCTAAATCAATTATTCCACCAAAGATGAGCAATCCTGGGAGCTTCACTATTCCTTGCTCCATAGAAGGACTCTATATTGAGCAAGCCCTATGTGAATTGAGGGCCAGCATAAATTTGATGCCGCTATCAATCTTTAGACAATTAAATGTGGGGCAACTCGTACCCACATCAGTGACTCTCCAATTGGCTGACAGATCTCTGGTTCACTCAGAAGGTAAGGTGAAGGATGTGCTGATCACGATTGATAAATTTATTTTGCCAGCTGACTTCATCATTCTAGACTATGAGGCCGGCAAAGATGTGCCCATCATTTTGGGGCGACCTTTCCTATCAATGGGTCGTGCTCAAATTAATGTGCAATAGGGAGAAATCACTTTGAGCATAAACGGAAGAAGCTTAAATTCAACATAATTCATGCCATGAAATTCCCGAATGAGGAAGACCTACAAGATTCTGACGATGACCTGAATTAGATTGAAGAAGAAAAGTCTGATGAAGAGTGTGAAGAAGAGGATGCCAATGTATCTGTAGCTGCCTGCAATGCGATCATAGCAAAAACAAACAAAGAAGAAGAATTGATCGCAACGCAAGAAGAAGAGCCAAAAGAAGAAAGAAAAACAACGCAACCTTCCCTCGTGGAACCACCAACACTTGAACTGAAAACCCTACCAACACATTTGAAGTACGCATTTCTGGGTGCAGAATGAAAAGCTGCCAGTGATAATTTCCTCTGCACTCAATGAAGATCAAGAGAATGCGTTGATGAGCATTTTCGAGAAACATGTGCGAGCAATCGGTTGGACGCTCGCTGACATCAGAGGAATTAGCCCTGTGTACTGCATGCACCACATTCGTCTTGAGGACGACCACAAAGCAACTATTGAAAATCAACACAGACTTAATCCTGCGATGAAGGAGGTCGTCAAAAAAGGAGATTATCAAGTGGCTGGATGCGGGCATGATCTATCCCGTTGCAGATACCATGTGGGTCAGCCCCGTGCAATGTGTGCCGAAGAAGGGCGGAATGACGGTAGTCCCCAATGAGAACAATGAATTAATACTGCAAAAAACCATCACTGGATGGCGCATATGTATGAACTACCATAAATTGAATGCAGCCACAAAGAAAGATCACTTCTCTCTGTCATTCATCGATCAAATGCTAGACAGATTAGTAGGGAACGATTTTTATTGCTTCTTGGATGGATATTCCGGTACAATCAAATCATGATACCTCCCGAAGACTAAGACAAGACCACATTCACCTTCCTATATGGGACATTCGCTTTTTGCCGCATGCTATTTGGTCTCTGCAATGCGTCGAGCACGTTCCAGAGGTGCATGATGGCGATCTTTTCAGATTTTTTCGAAGACTCAGTGGAAATATTTATGGATGACTTCTCCGTTTATGGGAACACTTATGAAGTCTGTCTGACCAAGTTGGAGAAAATTCTGAAAAGATGTGAAGAGACGAACCTGGTGCTCAACTGGGAAAAATGTCACTTCATGGTGAAAAAGGGTATAGTGTTGGGACACAAGGTATCCCGAGAAGGGTTGGAGATAGACAAAACAAAGATCGATGAAATTGAAAAGCTTCCACCTCCAACCAGTGTGAAGGCTGTGTGAAGCTTGTTGGGGCAAGTTAGATTTTTCAGACGATTCGTCAATGACTTTTCTAAAATAGGACAGCCATTGAGTGCGTTGTTAGAGGCGGACAGAAGGTTTGAATTTGACAACAATTGCCTCAACGCATTCCAAGTTTTAAAAGATGCGTTGATTACCGCACCCGTCTTGATTCCGCTAGATTGGACACTGCCTTTCGAAATCACGTGCGATGCAAGCGAGTATGCGATGGGAGCCGCATTAGCACAAAAGAAGAAAACTATTTTGCACCCCATCGCATATGCGAGTAAAACTCTGAACCCTGCTCAAATCAATTATACCACCACTGAAAAAGAACTCTTGGCTGTGATGTTTGCGTTGGAAAAATTCTGGGCATATCTATTGGGAACCAAGTTATTCATTCACATTGATCATCGGCAATCAAATATTTGATGACAAAGAAGGATGGAAAGTCGAGGTTGATCAGATGGGTTCTCCTCCTTCAAGAATTTGATATCGAGATAATTGATCGGAAGGGGACAGAGAATCAAGTTGCGGATCACTTGTTCAGACTGGAAAATCCCGAGGTTGACCGCAATGAATCTGAAGTGAGTATAGTGTTCCCGGACGAATAGCTGTTCCACATAGACGAACTGCCCTGATATGCGGACATTGTTAATTATTTGGTTTGTGAACAATTCCCTGAAGATTACACCTACCATCAACAGAGGAAGCTCAAGCATGAATGCAAACACTATTATTGGGATGAGCTGAATCTGTATAGAAGAGGTGCACGCCAAATCATTCAATTATGCGTACCAGATGCTGCTCAACAACGCATATTGTCACAGTGCCACGATTCGACATATGGAGGGGACCTTGGAGGGCAATGTACTGCAGCTAAAGTTTTGAAAACTGGATTCTTTTGGCCTTCATTGTTTAAGGATATTGCTGACTACGCAATGAAATGTGATCAATGTCAACGCACAAGCAATATTTCATGGAAGAACACAATGCCAATGAACACTATCTTGGAGCTGGAACTATTTGACGTATGGGGGATTGATTTCATGGGACCATTCCCTCCTTCAAACGGTAAGCACTATATTTTATTAGCTGTCGACTATGTCTCTAAGTGGGTAGAGGCAATTGCATGCGCCGCAAGTGATGTGGCAGTTGTCTCCCAGTTCCTAAAGAAAAATATTTTCACTCGTTTTGGCACTCTCCATGCCATCAAAAATGATGAAGGATCACACTTTGTCAACCACAATATAAAGAAGCTGTTACGCAAGTACAATATCCTCCACGAGGTGGCCACCGCATACCATCCGCAAACAAAAGGCCCGGCTGAAGTGTCCAATCATGAAATTAAATTAATACTTGAAAACGTAGTGAAACCTTCGCAGAAGGATTGGGCAATGAAGCTTGATGATGCATTGCGGGCATACCGAACCGCATTTAAAACACCTATAGGTATGGCCCCCTATGCGTTGGTATTCATCAAGGCATGTCATTTGCCTTTGGAGCTAGAGTATAAGCCATTGTGGGCGGTCAAGAAACTGAATTTTGATTTGAAGAAAGCAGGGGAAGCGCGGAAAATGTAACTGGTCGAGCTAGAAGAATGGAGGAACAACGCATGTGAAAATGCGAAAATTTATAAAGAGCGCACCAAGTGCTGGCATGACCAATGCATATGCGGTAAGAACCTCCAAGTCGGGCAGAAAGTCTTGCTTTTCAATTCACTTCTGCGACTCTTCCCGAGAAAGCTAAAGTCACATTGGTCCGGACCGTTCATAATTCGACAAGTACTTTCGCATGGTGCAGTGGAATTATCAAATGACGTCGGAACCAACATGTTCAAAGTCAATGGGCAGTGAGTAAAGGCATAACATGGAGAAGACTGGCATCGCCAAGTCGACTCCATGGAACTAAGAAACTTTGAATGAAGAAGGAAGTAGGTGGTCCCTGCATCATCAGATGATCACAAACTTATCAAGGATGCAAGTTTTTGGGAAACCTCAAGTCTTCAACTCTTTTCTCCACTACTCAAGATTTTCACTATCTTTTCAATTATGATTTATCCTTACTTTGCTATCACGATCGTTTCTACAAAAAAATTTTTTTGCGATAACGATTTTTATTTTGTTTAAAATAAATTGACCATCTCTTTGTTTTTCTTACAACGATCGAGGCGCGGGATTGCGGAAATGTTACATGAAGCAACACTTATCTTATTGCATCACCACAACCCAACGAAGAGTGATCGCCGCAAAGATGGATATGTCAATACAATGGGGCGATGCACAAAATTTGGGGATGTACTTTTCCTTAGCTCTATTTCCAATTTTGCACTATCACATTGCATTTTAGTTTTCAAAATTTTATCACCGCATCCTCTTTAATCACCGTAATAATTTGACATAGATAAATTTATTGCGTTACCGCATTCTGTTTCTTATCCAAGTATGATTTCAATGATGATAAATCTACTTCTATTTCTTTCGTATACACTAGAGTTAACTTAGTCTTAAAAAAGTCACCTCATGAAATATTTCTAGAAGTTAGGGGTTTGCTAGCTTTCTTTCAAACTCTCTTTACAAGCATTCTATGACCATCGCATGACCTATTTTAATTTCTTTTGGCAATGAGAACATTGCCGCATTTTAAATTTGGGGGTGAGGTATTTATGTTTGACCTTGTTATCTTCTAAAAAATATATATATATTTTTTAGAATAACAACTCCATTGTCAATGCAATTGGAAACCCTTGTTGGTAAGAGTTAAGTTGTGAAAGGTACTTACCCGTAGTTGTATGTCCGCATGACACACATGGGGGCAAGCAAAAACGAAAGTAAGTCACCAGGATCAACGCATAAATCAATGACCACGACTCTACTGCCAAATCGATATGAGTTTAGTCTGAGAAATAGTGCATTGCTCGTAGTTGGATGTCCGCATGACACACGTGGGGAAAACGAAGGTAAGACACTCGGATCAGCTCAAGGTCAGAATATATATATATAGCAACAAATAAATTTTTTGTGCAAGGATAAAATCATTTGACACCCCGGAAGAAAATTTTCTTTTAAAATAAATCATGCGATGTTCTAGAATTTAGTAAAGTCCTTTTGAAAGTTAAACTTGCAATCCCTAAGTCTTAGAAATATTTTAAGAAGAGACTTGAATAAGACTTGAGAAAATTCTGGTATATAGGATTTGAATGAAGTATCCTTGAGAAATCTAGGGAAGAAAAGTTTGCGGTTAACTTGCTAAAAGAATCTTTAGCTTACGCTTGAGAACAAGCATTGTTTAAATTTGGGGGTGTGATAACGGGCAAAAATACACGTTATCAGTTCTTAAACAATGTTAGATTGTGTTGATGAAATATGTTAAATTGCGTCCATTAAGCATAAATTCTATATATTGTGGTCACATGCGTCCAACGCATTAGAGCAGTTGATCTCTATATTTTTATGCAGAATATGCGTTAACGCAATGCAGAGATTGCGATCACAGGAATACATTGGTCGAGCGCAACTTCACCGCAAGACTTTGCGTTGATCATGCTCGTAAACATTCACCCAAGAAGAATCACTGAAACTTGGTCAGCGCAACATGGTAGACGCATCCGGGTTAAAGGATAATTAAGAATGATGGGATAGAAAGCTTATGACAATCGGATCCAAATTAAGTTGACAACCGATAACGGTCACAAAGTACATTCAGCTTTATCGGTAACAATCATCGGATGCGTCAATTAGGAATTAAAGTTGTCCCATCTATACAACCGGGAGAGAGAAGTTGCCTTCACCTTTGATGCCCTATAAATACCAAGTGCAATCTTCAGAAAAGGGGTTGATCAATTAACGAATTCATCAGTGTTTTTGTTCATAGTTTTCTTTTCCATTTTACGGCAGAGCAAGATAAGAGTGGTGACGCCGGAGATCGCCCAGGGCAGCTCGAGAAAGAACCTTGTGGCATAAGAGCAGAGAGTGGGCCGATTCTCGCAAGAGCGAGAATATCTTTAGAGCACGAGTAGAAACAGTGTAAACACCTGGTAGCAAGAAATTGCACCAGGCTCTTTACTATACTTACATTGTTATTTTGTACTTCATCTCATATCTATTCAATGGAAGTTCTATTTCTACATCTGCTCAATCTTTTAATACGCGTTAGTAGCTAAACAAGTTGAATGGGTTGAGAAGAACTAAGCTAACATGACCTAGGAAGTTCATTGCGTGCGATTGTCTTATTTTATGCTGTGCAAAATACCCTTTAGAGTTACTCAAGAGAGAATCTAAAGAAAGAACCTAATGTCTCGAGAGAGTTAGGTTAGAATCTGGACTCGAAAGAGCAAGATTAGGCTTGCATAAACAAGAGATAGGGACTTAGAGACAAGCTCTGTTGTCAAATTGCATCGCATGCATCCTAGGAATGGGAATGATATTATGTGGTCGCATATTTGTGTGAATGTCATGTTGTCATCGCATGAATAGAGATAGAGATTTATGTGTAAGCCTTGTAGACTCATCGCATATTTATCACATGCGTTCTAGCCTTAGAAGTCGTAGCATTCACGCCGAGAGGTTGTTTACTATTGTGTGCATGTTGCATGATCGCAAAGCATGAACGCATTCTAGGGAGTGTTAGCCGAAACTTTTCTCAACCCGTTCACCGCATATTCATCATATTTCCCATTTACCAACTCTTTTCAAACTCTGCTAAATTCTTATTTATTTTCATCAACGCAAACAACAAACCCAACGATTTATTTAACTGATTACCGCAAGTTTTCATAAAAATCATCAACGCAATTATTTTCACAAGTCACTGTGTTCGACCCTGGACTTACCAGGAAACTCAAAGGAATTTACACTTGAATTTCGCTGGGGAAACTTGAGTGCACAACGCAGTCCACCAACGCATTTCATCCATATTTTCGTTCATAAAAATAACGCATAACTGCTGCTTGCCACTGAAAGGCCCGGCTTGTCAAGAACTTAGGTTGATGGTCTGTCTATCTACACATGTTTTGAGAGGGACTAGGGCTTTATTAGTGATGTTTGAGCCCAACTGTAAATATTTTACCTATAAATGTTGTGTCATGACTGTTTGCATGTGATTATATAAACTTATGTAGAACCTTATGGATGCATGTTGTATGCGTACATTAATAATGTTTAACAAGTTGGTGTTTAGGTTAGAAGGCTTAGGTGGTAAGTGCTGGCAGTAAGGCTAGTAACTGCTACCGTCACATCTCTTTCCAATTAAGAGGGTAATCTGGGAAGGGGTGTGACAAGTTGGTATCAGAGCATAAGGTTTTTGGAATAAGAGGGAAAGTTCATGCATAAGTCTAAGTCCCTAACATGTGTACATTGTAATAAGTGGAATGCCAACGCAAAGTGGCAGACAAAGTAGGCAGATAGGAAGCAGGAATATTGACCCTACCAATAGAGGCCCAGAGGTTAGAAAGAACCCACCGAGTGGAAAGAAGAAGGTGAACGATCCAGTGGGCCAGGAAGTGACGTCCGAGGGAGAGTCTAGTACTCCCCAGGCAAGGGCAGATTCCCAGCTAGAAGATATAGTTTTTGAAAGGATAGCGCAGAGGTTAACAGCCAGTGTGGGCTCAGTACGAGCCAACCCAGAGAAGAAATATGGCATTGAGAGGTTTAAAGCCCTAGAGGCTGTGACATTTGAAGGTACAGCAGACCCAGCTGAGGCCGAGTTATGGCTGGATGTAGTTGAAAAATGTTTCAATGATATGAGCTGTCCAGAGGACAGAAAGGTAGGATTAGCCACCTTTCTACTACAGAAAGGAACAGAGAAATGGTGGAAGGTGATATCCGCCAAACGAGCTAGTACAGATGCGATGTTATGGCCTGAGTTCAGCAAGGCCTTTGAAGACAAGTATTACTCCAGCTAGTTCTGAGATGCGAAAAGGGATGAGTTCCTCAGACTGACGCAAGTAACGATGTTAGTGGTAGAATATGAGTAGAAATTTACAGAATTATCACAATATGCTCTACCTATTATTGCTGAGGAAAGAGATAGATGTAGGAAGTTTGAACAAGATTTGAGGAAAGAGATTATAACTCCGATGACATCTACAGCTAATTGGCTAGACTTTATCCAGTTAGTAGAAATGGCGACACGAGTCAAGCGAGGTTTGGCAGATGATGAGCAGTTGCAAAGCGGCAGTGAGGCTTTAGTAGGATCGAAAGACAGTGGATCCCGACCTCTAGTTGCAATTCAGACGAGTGGAAGCCAATTCAGGGGTACGAGTTGCCAGGGATCCAAGAAGAGGAAATCGAGACCCTTGGTCAGTGCAGTCAGCTGACCAGAGATGCCACGAGTTGGTGAGTCGATAGCTAGCATAGACAGGAAACCGATATGCCCTAGTTTTGCCAAGAGGCATTTTGGAGTATGTTATGATGGCAGATGGGTATGTTTCCAATGCGGACAAGCAAGGCATTTCAAGAGGGACTGTCCCCAGTTGAACAGGGAAGCTTCCAAAAGCATAGCAGACAACCTCCCAGACAGTTATCCAACCAAAGGGCGTTGGAAATCGAGGTGAAGGGACAAGTGGTGCCAAACAGAAGGGTGTTGTAGGTTGACCCTAGCAACAGGGGCGAGTGTTTGCCGTGACACACCAGGAGGCAGCGGAGTCTCCAGATGTTGTGACCGGTAATGTCATATTATGTGGACAGTCTACTAATGTTTTATTTGATCCTAGTGCCACACATTCGTTTATATCCAGCATGTTTGCATCTAGTATAGATAAGTTGTTTGAGCCTATGCCTAAAGAGCTATATATCTCTACCCCTATGAGAGATGTGATAATAGTAGAGGAATGTTATAAACATTGTGAAATGCTAATCAATGGTCAGGACTTTTATGTTGATTTACTTCCCTTGGATTTGTTAGAGTTTGATGCTATCCTAGGAATGGATTTCCTAAGTAAATATCGTGCTTCAATGGACTGCTACAAGAAAGAAGTAATGCTCAGAAAATCAAGTGGCTAGGACGCAATTCTGGTAGGAAGCAAAAGATTAACTGCGGGAAGTCTAATATTAGCAGTGAAAGTTAAGAAGTTGCTGAGTAAGGGATGTAAGGCCTATTTGGCTCACGTAGTGATTGCTCAAAGGAAAGAGCTGAACCCAGAAGACGTCCCCGTGGTAAATGAGTTTTGG
>NC_052349.1:19450752-19528417 GCF_009727055.1 Benincasa hispida
GAAAGGTAAGAAGCTGCTGAGTAAGGGATGTAAGGCCTATCTGGCTCACGTAGTGATTGCTCAAAGGAAAGAGCTGAACCCAGAAGACGTCCCCGTGGTAAATGAGTTTTGGGATGTATTTCCTGAGGAATTATCGAGATTGCCACCCGATAGAAAAGTGGAGTTCACTATTGACTTAGTTCCAAGAACAACTCCCATATCGCAGGCACTGTACAGAATGGCGCCAACTGAGTTAAAAGAATTAAAAGTTCAGCTGCAAGAGTTAATTGACAAGGAATACATTCGACCTAGTGTATCACCTTGGGGAGCTCAGTGTTTTTTGTAAGGAAGAAAGATGGTACACTTAGATAGTGTATCGACTATAGGCAGCTGAATAAGGTAACGATTAAGAATAAATATCTGTTACCACGCATTGATGATTTGTTTGATCAGCTAAGAGGAGCCACGATGTTTTCAAAGAAAGACCTGAGATCGGGTTATCATCAATTGAAGGTGAAGGAAGCTGACATTCCTAAAACTGCATTTAGAACAAGATATAGACATTATGAATTTCTAGTAATGCCATTTGGACTGACAAATGGCCCTGCGGTATTCATGGACCTTATGAACAGGGTATTTCATTCCTACTTGGACTAGTTCGTGATAGTATTCATTGATGACATATTGGTATATTCTAGCAGTAGGGAGGATCATATGACCCACCTGAGGATAGTATTGCAGACGCTGCGAGATAGGCAGTTGTATGCTAAGTTCAGCAAGTGTGATTTTTGGTTAGATCGGGTTGTATTTCTCGGGCATATTGTTTCAGCAAATGGTATTAGTGTAGATTCCCAGAAGACGGAAGCAATACTTAATTTGGAATGAACCACGATTATTTCAGAGACACACAGCTTCCTAGGTTTGGCAGGTTATTACAGGAGGTTTGTGGAGGGTTTCTCTAAGATAGCTCTTCCATTGACGAACCTGACCAGGAAAGGCGTAAGGTTTGAGTGGTCGTCGGAGTGTGAGCATAGTTTTCAGGAGCTGAAACAGAGGCTAGTATCAGCGCCAGTGCTTACCTTGCCTGTTCCAGGTAAGAAATTTAAGATTTATTGTGACGCGTCCCAACAAGGATTGGGATGTATGCTGATACAGGATGGGAAAGTGATTGCATATGCATCTCGTCAACTCAAGAAGCACGAGAGCATTTATCCTACGCATGATCTAGAGCTGACAGTAGTTATTTTGGCTCTAAAGTTATGGAAACAATAGCTTAAAATATATTTTGATAAGAAAAAGTTGAATCTGAGACAAAGAAGATGGATTGAGCTAATCAAAGATTATGACTGTTCCATCGAGTACCACCCTGGTAAGGCTAATGTTGTAGCGGATACGCTAATTAGGAAATCCTTTAGATCCAGAGCCATTATTGGCTCAATGAGAGGAATGCTATTGCAGGAATGCAGGAATTCTAGAACCGCCTTATCAGAGGGACAATCAGAAGAATTAATAGCTACATTCTAGGTAAGGCATCCTTAGTAGAAGACCTTAAGCAGGATCAGTTGAAAGACCCTGATCTTCAGAAGATTGTTGATGATGTAAGTAAGGGAATTAGAGTTGACTTTCCTGTGAGAGTAGATAATGTACTAGAAAAGGAGGGAAGAATGTGTGTGCTTAATAAGCTACGGCATAAGTAAGCCATTCCGGAAGAAGCACATAGTTTGGCTTATGCTATGCATCCAGGGAGCACCAAGATGTATAGAACTTTGAAGAGATCTTACTGATGGCCTAGGATGAAGAGAGACATAGCAGAATTTGTTGATTGATGTTTAGTCTGTCAACAAGTGAAACCTGAGAGACAAAGACCAGCAGGATTACTAAACCCACTCACAGTGCCTGAGTGGAAGTGGGAGCATGTGACAATGGATTTTCTGTTTGGATTGCCTAGAACGCTCTCAGGATATGATGGCATTTTGATAATAGTTGATAGACTAACCAAGACGGCCAAGTTTATACCAGTAAAAGTTACTTTTACACTAGACCGTCTAGCTAAGATTTATGTGGATAGGATAATCAGTCAATATGGAGCCCCAGTGTCGATAGTGTCAAACCGAGACTTGAGGTTTACTTCAAAATTTTTGCCTAGCCTACAAAAGGCTATGGGCACTAAACTGCATTTCAGTACGGCTTTTCATCCACAAACTGATGGACAGTCGGAAAGAACTATATAGACACTGGAAGATATGTTAAGAGCTTACTTGTTACAATTCAAAGGAGGTTGGGATACGCAATTGTTGTTGATCGAGTTTGCATATAACAATAGCTACCATTCTAGTATCGAAATGGCTCCCTATGAAGCGTTGTATGGACGACCTTGCAGGACCCCAGTATGCTAGAACGAAGTCAGAGAACAACATTTATTGGGTCCATAATTAGTTCAACAAACAACGGAGAATGTGAAGCTTATCAGAGATAATCTTCAGGCGGCTCGTGATAGACAGAAGAGCTATGCTGATAAGCGAAGAAGAGAACTAGAATTTATAGTCGGAGATCGAGTATTTCTTCTATTGTCCCCATGGAAAGGAATTCTCCGATTTGGGAGGAAAGGGAAGTTAAGTCCGTGATACATTGGACCATATGAAGTTGTGGAACGGGTTGGTCCAGTAGCATATAGATTGCAGTTACCTATGGAGCTAACTTGTATTCACGACGTATTTCATGTGTCAATGTTAAGGAAGTATGTGCCTGATCCTATGCACATACTAGCAGCAAAACCAATACAGCTCAAAGAAGATTTATCTTACGAGGAAGAGGCCATCGAGATTTTAGACAGGAAAAACCAGGTACTCAGAAATAAGACGATTCCCTTGGTGAAGTTGGTATGGTGTAATCATGGAATCGAAGAGGCAACTTAGAAACCTGAAGAGCTAATGAGAAAGAGATATCCTCTAACTTTTCTAATGATATATCAGGTAAATTTCGAGGACAAAATTTCTTTTAAAGAGGAGGTGATTGTAAACCCCGAACTCTAAGTTTCCTATAGAAGCATGTTTAGCCAAAGGAATGCTATACTAATTATTTGATAAGTGGAGATTCATGGTTACTTATAGGGGTAATGAAGGAAAGTAAGGAAAAACAAATTAATTGAAGGAGCTCACTAATTGGAATTGGCCGAAAAAACTAAGTGCGGGATGAGGTGGCAGCTTGACCATTGAACACGGGAGGCGTCAGGAAGAATAAATGGAAGTGGAACTTTAGAAGCTCAGTTTTAGCAAATGACATGAGAAAATTAAGTGAGATCGATGCCATTTGAAAGTTGGGAGAATCTAGTTTTCGAGGTTATTTTTCGGATAAAGATCTCAGAAGAAGAAGAACAAATAGTGAAGAATTTGCAGAAGGAGTAGATTCTCGGATTAATCAGGGCTCGGGGTGAAGATTGGAAGGTCCAGGCCAAACTACAAGGAATTTTCGGCTGATATTTTAAGGTAAGAAAGTTAATTAATTCTAAACAATTTTGTAGAAGAAAGTTTCTTAAAAAGAGTCAATTCATGCTTAAACACAGGAAATAAATTTATGAAGTTAAAATAGAAAATTCGTGCGTAAACAAGTAGCTACTTAGGAAGATTAAGCAGGCAGCTAACTATAGAGAGCGTGAGCGAGAGCGAGAGCGAGAGGTGGATCTCACTAGGGATGAAAATCTCACTGGTTTTGCACTGAATCTCCCTAGAAAGTGCCAAATCTAGCTGGAAATTGTAAATCTCACTCATAAGGATGATCTCTCTCATGAGGGTGATCTCACTTATGATGATCATCTTGCTAGTAATGTTGATTTTGTTGATAAAAGTTTCATTGGTAAACGAACTATCTGAGGCATTTTGCTGAGAATTCTAAGGAATCTAATCGAAAATTATGTCCTTTCAGGCCAAGAAGAGCTAGGAGAGGCATATATAGTGTTAAGAGCCCCAACAAGCTGTGAATGACTAAAATGAACTTAATGCTTTTAATACTTATGCATAAAAGACCATGTAGGTTGCAGTGATGTTGATGATGAATTTATACTTCCTCGAGTAATAAATATTTAATGAATAGCATAGCGTATCTTCTCCAACTTGTATATGTTTTAACGCATGCTAAGGTATGTTGTGAATTCATTACAAAAGTTAAGTTCCTATGTTAAAGCATGCATTCTGAAGGAAGGCTATGATGGAATGAGTCTGTGTGTAAAAAGCATGATATGTTTTTAGTAAACCGGATACTGAAGGTATGGAAAGTATCCAGAAAGTACTTAAGGTGTTGACGGTACTTAGTAAACTCCACATGCACGTAGGTAGTTCTGAATGAGAGGTCGAAGTATGGGTCTCCTAGGCCATATACCAGCAAAGAGAGGCCGAAGTATGAGTCTCCTGGCCAGTAACAGACGTTGGGAGCTAGAGCAACGTATGCTCATTCTCAATTAGGGAATAATGATGTTTAATGATGTTTAAGAGTAGTTATCAATGTTTATGTTTAGAGAAAGTTACTTGAGATGCCCATCGGTATATTTACATGTTTATAGTGATGTAATGCATGGTGTAATATGATTCTATAGTCACTCACTGGGCTACTAGCTCACAGATTTTCTATGTTTTCCTTTTCCAGGTAACGGTCAGATTCCTCAAGGTTGATCCTGCTGCTGCTTGCCACTGAAAGGCCCAGCTTGTCAAGAACTTAGGTTGATGGTCTATCTATGTACACATGTTTTGAGAGGGACTAGGGCTTTGTTAGTGATGTTTAAGCCCAACTGTAAATATTTTACCTGTAAATGTTGTGTCATGACTGTTTGCATGTGATTATATAAACTTATCTAGAACCTTATGGAGGCATTTTGTATGCGTACATTAATAATGTTTAACAGATTGGTGTTTAGGTTAGAAGGTTTAGGTGGTAAGTGTTGGCAATAAGGTAGTAACTACTACCGTCACATCTCTTTCCAGATTAAGAGGGTAATCTGGGAAGGGGTGTGATACAATAGCAGTCACAGGAGTACGAATCTTCTTCCACAAACCATCCTCGAACCTCTTGCAACAATCAGTTTCCTAAGCAATGATAGTGGAAGCATACCTCGACAGTTCCGTATACTTTTTCTCGTACTCAGCAACGGACATCAAGCCCTGAACAAGCCTTAAGAACTCATTCCTCTTAGCATCACAAAAAACCTGGGGTAATACTAGAGAACAAGCCTTTATTCCCCATTCATTACACCTATATCACTTCTTCTGGATTCTAGGACTCTTCACAAGTCTTATGCCTTTTTTTGGACCAAAAAAGCAGCTAATTCGACCTTGCAATCTTCAAGATACCTCATAACTCGAAATCATTTCTCAATCAAATTTAACCATGCTTCGGCATATGCCTGGTTTGTAGTATCCTCGAATGTGGTGGTACCTAATGCCTTCAATCTCTCAATACCATATTTCATTTCTGGATCTGCCTACACTGCACCTACACTAATAGCTAACCTTTGAGCTATTCTAGTAAAAATCTATTCTTTCATGTTAGGGTCAGCCTAAGGGTGACTAAACTCTCCTTCAGACTCTATACTTTTTGCCACTGGCTCACTAGTAGCTTTTTAAGTCACATATGCCTGTTGCTTACGCAATCTGCCATTTCTTCGAGGCATGATTCATATAATATATCATAAAATTAGGTATACTATAGAGATTACATACTTCTACCTAATATGAATGATCCTAAGTTCCCTAAAATATTTGCTCTTATACCAACTTGCCATAACCCTTCCTAAGTTACCCTCTTAACCTAGAAAGAGGTGTGAAGACAATAGATGTCAACATTCTTATGACACCCACTGCTTATCTAGTACATGTTGAAGGGAATGAAATTCCCGCAATGGAAGCGAGTAATCGCCTCTTGTCATAGAATTTCGTTTTGGAAAACATTAAAACGGAGAATACAAAACAATGATAAACATCAATAACATTAGGCATGCTTTCTACATAATTCAAAGTGAAAAAATGGTAGAAGAAAACTTATCCTTGAAGCCAAATAGATCTTCACGAGTTCCTTTTCCCAGCAAAAGTACGAAGAGAGAAAAAAAATCTTCCACGAACATCGGAATGAACTCCAACGAACTTGGACACCACCACAAAGACTACCTCGCTATTCTCAAGATAAGAATCAAGCAGTCTTTTGTGGGCTTGCTTGTTGATTTTAGTGAAGGAAAAAAGATTTGTTCTTGAAAGAATTGATAGAGGAGGAAGATGAAGTAGGAGTGCAAAGAGATTTCTCAAATCAGTTTCATGTAATGAATTGATGTCCCAAATCCTCTGTCTTCCTCAAAATGAGAGAGTAAAACTCCACTCACATTATGTAAAATACCTCCCTTACTTTTAATTACATTAGATATAATATAATTAAAATAAATTATGTATTATATCATATATAATACATAGCATATAGTTTATATTATATCACATGTAATATAACCTACAGTTTATAATCTCTCATATAACTTATAGTATTAATATGAATCATATTCATATTAATTTTAACTCATATTTATATGAACCACATTCATATAATTAATATTTGAATCGTATTCAAATATTTATTTCCCTCATCAAACTTTATATTATAATGTATCAACATACATTATATTAATTGTATCTTATATAATTAATTCCTCTTAATTAATTTGAATAATTTAAATTAATCCAAAATTAATTTGGTTCTCATTAATCCTTATTGAGCTTACAATGGGAGCTTATGGACCTACAGATTAGAAGCTCCAATGATATAAGATTACTTAATTGAACTCTTTAATTAAATTAATCACCATTCATTAACTGATAGTCATTCCACTAAAGATCGACAACTGCACTCTTCGCACTGTAGATATTTTTTGTGTCCATTGGATATAACCATGCGTTGATCCTTCACAAATTGCTTGTAAGTACATAAGTGTCAAAATTACCATTTTACCTCTGTAGTTACATATAATTTCTTAAGTACCACTGATCCCTCTAATGAACACTTAGTCATAATCTCACTATAACAGAACTTTCTCTAGCCAGTAAGAGAGTGAGACGCCTCATTGTTTAAGACTCGAAGTCAACCTTTATGGAAGCAATTTATCTACTTGCCCTAACAACGAGAAGGAGTGAATTCCTTCACGTATAGCTGTATTCTAAGCTCTCCACTCAGACGAATCCTCAAAGTGGTAGGCATATTTAGTCGACAAATCTGGCCACTCTCACCCATAAAAATCAAAGAACCACCCTCATAGGCAGAAGTTCACAACTCACTCAGGATTAAGGTCAAGTTTGTTGAGATTAGTGTTTTAATTCTCCCGAAGTCTTGTTGTTTGTAATAAAACACATTTTTTATGAATAAAATAAGAGTTAGTTCATTCTGGCATTTACTCATATCCAATAAACAAAGCTCCATGGTTATCGTATATAAACTTAAGCATGTATATGGGATATACAAGTGGATCATGCCTTAAGTGATAACCTAAATAGGTCTGTAGTATAAGGATTAAGGAGGAATACCTGATCCTAGTGACACTGCGGATACAGCTCGCTTTGTAGAGGCTTACAAGTATTGTAAACTACTACAGATGGTAGATCCTGACCATTCATGTGGAGACATGCAAACGGGGGTGTCCTATACAAAGAGTTTGTATAAGACTGAACCACAAGATGATTCGTCTTTGTATATAACGTCGTTGATGACTGAACCACGAGATGATTCGTCTTTGTATATAACGTCATTGACACTAGAGACTTACATCTCACCTAAACGACCATAGGTGACATGACCTCAGTCCTAAGTGTTTTGAGAACTTTTTCCTTTGAGGGTTGTCCTTTGATTAGTATGGGTGAGAGTGGCCAGATTACCAACTCAACATACCTACCTTTTTGGGGACTTGTCTGATTTGGGAGTTAGGAACTCAGTTACACAAGATGGAATTCACTCCTTCCCCGAAGCAGGGATAAGTAGATAGATTGCTCCCTTAAGGGCTGATTCTAGGGCTTGAACATAGTTGCCATAACTTCTCTTTGGAAGAGAGTACTTAGTCATAGTAGGACTATGACTTATGTTCATTAGAGGGATTAGTGGTACTTAAGGAGTTAGATGTAAATACAGGGGCATAATGGTTATTGGCTGAGCTGTACTTAAGAGCGATCTATGAATGGTTATCACACTGTTAATTGGTTAAGATGGACACATAATATATCTGTGGTAAGGAGAGTTCAGCTATCGGTCTTTAGTGGAGTGCCTGCCAGTTAACGGATGGTGGATCTCGTGACTAAAGAGTTTAGTCAGTTATTCATGTACAGTTGGAGCATCGAGCTACAAGTCTATAAGGTTCCCTTAGTAGCTCAATGGATTCAAGTTGAGAATAAGTTCTTAGTGTTGATTTGAAATGTTTAAATTGACAAGAGGTAATTCGATTATATATGATATGATCGGTATAGTATATGAGATACATAAAGTGGAGGATTAATGTAAATGAGATTTACATTAAGTGTCATGAAATATAAAAAGAGCTATTGTTTTTATGTTTCATGAGATGAAATATTAAAACTATAGGTTATAAATATAGTATGGTAAGTTGGTTATCATTTATGCTTATAATAATAATAATAACTGGATAATTATCTCTTTTTCTCTAATAACTAATTGAGTGGGAGGTTATTGGTGGTTTCATGGTAATCGTGAGACAAAAAGTAAAAATGTTTTCATAATTTGAAGTTGTTGTTTGAGATTTCCATTCTCATAAAGTACTCACGGAAATGTTGTCAAGTAAATACGATTTATTAAACGACGGCTTGGAGAGACTAGACGATCATGGAATGTATCTATATGATAGACACTCAGCTAGTCGATGAGCTAAACGAACATGCAGCTTTAGCTAAACGATCGCATAGCTTTTGTTAAATGATTGGGGATCGTCTATACGATAGACATTGTCATCTCCCACTTGCTCAATCGTTTACACGATTGTTCTTCTTTGATCTCGTCCTCTAACCAAGTCTACATAGAGCCTACACTTCTGGATTCTCACATCGAGTATACCAAGGTAACCTTTGTGGTGGTGTCATACTCAACTCGACATTAGTCGAGGTTCTGTGGAGGTTGTTCATTGCGTTTGTTGTGTTTGTGATCCGGTGATCATTGTGTTCGAGATTGCTCTGAATCGTGCAATGAAGCGGTCATGGTGTAGAGCGTTCGTGTTGCAGTCTTGCTGATTGTTCGAGCGTTCGTGATCAAGGATCTTGAAGATGAGTCTTCAAAGGTATGTTAATTCTTTCCTTGATCGTTTAGAGAAACATGTTGTAATTTCGTTGTATATATAGCCTGTATGTTTCCGTTTTATGATTGTAATTATGTTGTTCCTATACGAATGAAATTTGGAATGCTCCTTCCGCTACTCATAGAAATCCTCATGTCCGATTTCCTTCAAAGTCACCTATGGTCATCTTGGTGAAATGTAAGTCTCTTTAAATAATGATGTTATAAAGAGAGCCTAATCATTTCGTGGTCTGGTCTTATACAAACTCTTTATATAGGATACCTCCATTCACATGTCTCCACATGAATGATTAGGATCATATCATTTGTAATACTTTATAACAATTGTAACAATTACAAAGTAGGTCATATACATACTGTTACCATAATAAGGTACCCAACCTTATCTATCTACTACAGACCATTTAGGTTATTACTTAAACATGATCCATCTGTATGTCTCCACATACATGTTTAAGCTTCATAAAATAACCTTGAATCTTAGTTTATTGGTTTTGGGTTAATGCCATTAAATGTAAAATAAAATAATAACTTATTTTATTAAATAAATAATCTGTTTGTACAAATAAATCTACAAACTACAAAACCACAAGATTTAGCTCAGATAACAGCAATAACTAGGTTTGTCATGTAGCAACTTTACATACATATTTACAAACCAAGGTTCACTTAATAGGATCCATAGACATAATTATAGATTTGGGTTCTACCCTTTCCCAACTAGAATGTACATGATTACAAGACAACCAAAACTTGATATAAGCCTAGCAAACTTCTTGGACTAACAGGGATCTGAAGGGATGGAATCCCAGCACAGAAGCGATTGATCGCGTTGTGTCAGTGATTTCTTTTTGGAACAAAACATAAAACTAGTGAAAACAGAAAGAAGGATAGGCAATATTTTGTCTAAGCATGTTACCTAATAATTAATTTCAGAAAGGAAATGGGAAGAGTAAACACTTACCTTTAAAGATAAACAGTCTTCACGTTCTCCTCTTCAAACGATCACGAACTCATCCTCACAAACATAGTAACGTCACTGTTTCTCTTGGACACCACCACCAAGCCTTCCTTGGCTATTCTCAAGGTGAGAATTAAGATAGAGTTGTGAGATTGCCTAGTTATTTTTTATAAGGGAGAAGGGAATTCTTTTTAGGAGAGATCCTTTCACAAAAAGAAAAAGAATTGTAGATAGAGTGATCTTTTCTCTCCCTCGACTCCTATGTAATCTTGCATATGAGAAAGATGAGGGGACTTATTTTCTGTAATCCTGCATCACGTAAAATAATATAATTAAAATAAACCTTATATTATATCTCATATCATATAATGTATATTATTCTCCCATATAACCTATAGTTTTAATGAGAATCATATTCATATTAATTTTAACCGATAGTTTTAATATGAATCTCCTTCATATAATATTTGAATTGAATATTTGTCTTTCATTAAACTTTATATTATAATGTATCATACATTATATTGATTACATATGAGATAATTAATTCTTTTTAATTAATTTAATCGATTCAAATTAATCCAAAATAAATTGATTCTCATTTAATCCTTATTGAGCTAGCAAGAGGACCTTATGGACCTATAGATTTGAAGCTTCAGTGATACGAGATTAATTAATTAAACTCTTTAATTAAATTAATCAAGATTTATTAACTATCAGTCACTCCATTAAAGACCGGCAACTGCACTCTTCGCACTGTAGATATATTTTTATGTCTATGGATATAACCAATCAACATTAAGTTGACTCTTCACAAATTGCTCGTAACTAGAATTGGGTCAAATTCTATTTTACCCCTATAGTTACATCTAACTTCTTAAGTACCACTAATCCCTCTAATGAAGATTTAGTTGTACTATAAACTAGTCCCTTCTTAGGCCAGTGAGAGAATGAGTCGCCTTATTGTTTAAGACTTGGAATCAGCCCTTAAGGGAGAAATTCGTTTACTTACCTATGATTGAGAAAGAGTGAATTTCGTCTTAAATAGCTGCGTTCTCAGCTTCCCACTCGGACGAATCCCCAAAATGGTAAGCATATTAAGTCGGTGAATCTGGTCACTATTTCCCATACAGATCAAAGGATCATCCTCACAGACAAGAGCTCATAACTCACTCATGATTAAAATCAACGTACCTATGGTCATAGTGAAATGTAAGTCTCTTCAAATATCAGGGTCAAATCATTTGTAACAATTTACAACAATTGTTACAATTACAAAGCGGGATGTATTCGTAGTATCACCAAGATAAGGTACCCAATCTTATCCATCTACTACAAACAATTCAGGTTATTACTTAAATATGATCCAATTGTATGTCACCACATATATATTTAAGTTACATTAAATAACCTAGGATCATAGTTTATTGGATTTGGACTAATGCAAACTAAATGATAAATAAAATAACACTTTATTTTATAAAATAAATAATTGCATATAAATACCTTACACACTATGAAACCACGAGATTTAGGGCATCAACCCTAACAATCTCCCACTTCTTAGGTGTACAAATAAAAAGTAAGAATAAGTATAGTACCCAAAACAATAAACTAGGGCATACACTACGCGCCCAGTAACATCTCCCACTTGACCTAGACTAGATGATGCATATCTTACAGACCTAGACTATCCAGGTGACCCTCAAACACTTTAGCCATGAAAGCCTTTATAAATTGATCAATAACATTGTGCTCCGAAGCAATCTTCGTGACGATCCTGTCCCCTCGATGCACAGTCTCCCAGATAAGATGATATTTGCGCTCAATGTGCTTCCATCTCTTGTGGCTTCTAGGCTCCTTGGAATTAGTCACAACACCACTATTATCACAATAAAGGGTAATGGGCTTTCCTATGTCAGGAAAGACTTTCATATGTGTCTTGAAAGCTTCATAAGCTGCTACATACTCTACCTCTAATGTAAAGTCAACAATACAGCCTTGCTTTGTGCTTCTCTAGACTACAGCTCCTCCATTAAGAGTGAACATTGATCCTGATGTGGATTTCCTGGAATCCCTATAATCTGAAAAATCAGAGTCAATGTATCCTATAAGGATTAAATCCTTAACTCCATACAAAAACATGTAGTTCCTTATTCTCCGAAGATACTCAAGGATAGTTTGAACTGTTGTTCAAAGATCTAAACTTAGATTGGATTGATATCTACATACAATCCCCACTACAAATTAAATGTTAGGTCTAGTGCATAACATTGCACACATAAGGTTGCCAACAACCAATGCTAGGGGATTCATCTCATTTCCTCAACCTCTTAAAGAGTCTTAGGACATTGTTCCTTAGACAATACAATTTCATGCATGAAAGGTAATAAACCTCTTTTAGAATTATGCATTGAATATTTGACAAACATCTTATCAATATAAGATGCTTGAGACAAGGTTACCATTTTGTTCTTACGATCCTTGATGATCTAAATCCCTAGAACAAACTGCGCCTCTCCCAAATCTTTCATTTGGAATTGGGATGCTAGCCACTATTTAACTCTATCAGTAGACCTACATCATTCCCAATGAGTAGGATATCATCCACATTGAAACACACACAAAATGTATGTTATTTGCCTTAAATTTAGGATTGTTTTTAATGTGTATTTATCATATTTAAGGTGTTTGCTAATGATTTCCAGGATTTATGATCGAGAAGTGAATTATACTCAAAATAAGACAAAAAGGACTAAATTAAGCTTAAAGAAGTCAAAATCAAGCAATGGACCAAAGAGAATGAAGAAAAAAGAGGAAAACGCAAATGTATCAAACTCTAGGGGAGCGTTATAACGTTGGTCATAGCATTGGAACACTAGAACGTGAAGTGGTGGTAAACACCTAAAGGTAGTAGTAATTGCACTTGAAGAGGGAGTGTTGCAATGCTAAGCCTGAGCATTAAAACACTACGGCGGAATCAGATCGACGTTGCTACATTATGTCAAAGTTTTGCAATGTTGGCTTTCCTTATTCGAAAAATCTGATAATTTTGGCAAGGATTTTGTTCCAAATTTCGAATCCTCTATTAAATTTTAGGATTGTAAGAGAAGACATTCAAACCTAATTTTGAAACCAAAAAAGAGAGTTTTTGCCCAAGACTAGAGAATAAAGACCTATTGTGGAGCCCGTTCAACTTCCCCATGTGCTAACAGTGGCGATTTCCACCAGAGGAGGAGTCTTTTGGACGAGCTTCTCTGATTCTTTCTTTTTCCCTATTCGGATGCCCTCAATTTCTATATGAATATGTTCTTGAGAATCATGAGTAGCTAGACTCTTTGTTTTAAGGTGTTATTGGATTTACATATAGATTTGAATTAATACTTAGGAATTTTATGGAATTTCATAACTCTTTATCTTTGAATTTAATTGTTTTAATTGATATTGATAGACCATCAATAGATGTTAGAATGAATGTTCAATTTGGTAAATTGCATGTTTAATCAGACTTGTAACATTAAATTGATATTAACCTATCACATACGTAGTTAGGATAGTAGTAAAAGTTGATGATGACGATGGGTTTTAATTTGATATCACGACGTTAATCATCATTTAAGATTGCATGTGAATGAATTATTTTCGAAAGACAATAGTTCATAATTTAGTTTCCAGACTTAGATAAACAATATGGCTTAATTCCATGATTGACCTAAGTATTATTCAATGAATTATGTAAAGAAAACTGACACTCTAGAATACTCTTTAATTCTAAAATTACATTTGGTTGTCTTATTTTACTGCAATTCAATCAAAACATCATTCAGCTCGACTTCCAATTTCCTAGCTAAAATCGATACAATTTTGAATAGATAAGTAATTACTGTTTGTTTGATCCCTAAGGATGATACTCGACCTCTTAAGCCATTTTAATATATTATAACTTTCCTGCGTTCGCTTGTGCGTAATCTTTCCACATAAAATTTTTGTCAAAGCTCCTGAATCGTTGCTAATTTTCTTGTAGACACAGAGCTTATCAACATTTTGGTCAAAGCCATAAGATGTGATATCAAATCTTATATTTCAAGATTGAGATGTCTGTTTCAATCCATAAATGAATCGATTAAGCTTACAAACTATTTACTTTTGACCTTGTTTAATGAACCCGTTGGTTGCTGCATATAGATGGTCTCCTCAAGATTACCATTCAGAAAGGCAGTCTTGACATCCCTTTACCATCTCTCATAGTCATAATATGTGGCAATGGACAAAAGACTTACCCTCAACCTAAGACTTACCATTCAGATAAACTTAAGCATGGCAACAAGTGAGAAAGTTTTCTCATAGTTCACTCCCTCAACCTAGGTATAACCCTTTGCCATCAGTCTAACCTTAAAGGTTTGTACCTTCCAATCTATACCTCTTTTTTTCTTGTAGATCTATTTGTAATCTATACATTTTACTCCATCAAGTTGATCTACAAGATCTCCAACTAAATTGAAGTACATAGACTCCATTTCGAGATTGATAGCCTTAACCCATTCATTTTTTTTCTACATCATTTATTACCTGTTTATAGGACAATGGATCCTCAACCTCACCATCTGATATGATGGTTAGGCTTTCTGTTAAACCCATATAACGAGCAGGTGGGTTAGGAACCTTTACACTATGTCAAGGCTCTTTCAACTATTGAGATGGATGTGCCTTACTAGATAAGCCGACATCAACAACTATTGTCGATATACTAGCCTCTTCAACAACTCTTGCTGAAATGACAGTAGTTTCATTGGAAAGTTCATTAAATACAATTTCACTATGAGGCTTATGCTACTTGATATGGTCATCTTCCAAAAAAGTAGCATTTGTCGACACAAATACTTTATTCTTTTTAGGACCATAAAGGTAACTACCCCTCGTTCCCTTGGGATAGCCTATAAATAGGCACAATTTTGAAAGAGATTCTAATTTCTTAGAATTTGCCTTAAGCACATGTGGTGGGCAACCCTAAATTCTGAAATGGCGTAAACTACCTTTATGAAAATTTGATAATTCCAAAGGTGTTTCAGAAATACTATTGGATGGAACACAGTTCAAAATATAAATTGCAATCATTACTGCATAACCCCAAAATGAATTAGGTAAATGAATGTATCATCATAGACCGAACCATGTCCAACAAAGTTCTGTTTCTCCTTTTTGATACACCATTCTGCTAAGGTGTACCAAGTGCCAAGAGACCTATATCCTAAAAATCATCTATAAAAGAGATGAAGTAGTCAGACCCTCCTCTAACCTTAACATTCATAGGACCACAGAGGTATGAATGTAGAAGTTTTAAGGGTTCTTTGGCTCTATAATCTTTTCCAGTAAAAAGGTTTTTTTTGTCATTTTGCCTTCAAGGCATGACTCACATACTGGCAAAGAGTCTTCTTCTAACTCACTTAGAAGTCTACTCTTAACCAATCTCTCAATCCTATTGAGATTTATGTGGCATGATCATAGGTGCCAAAGTTGGACATTTTCTTTAGGAGAAACCTTTTGTCTTTTATGCTGAGTTGTTACAGTTTCGAATATTTCAATATTCAATAGTGCTTTTGATGCTAACGGCCTTAGCATATATAAACTACTCTCTAGGTTTGTAGAACAAATATTTACATCATTCTTATAAATAAATGTTTTACTTACAATGAAAGAAATAGTATAAGTGTTGGGGTTGATGTCCTAAATTTCGTGAGCCCTGTAGTTTGTAATTGTAATGTACAAATGATTTTTTTATTTAATAAAATCCTAACGCATTTTATTTGATATTTAGTAGCATTAACTCATAAAACCAATAAACTAACATCTAAGGTTTTCTTCTGTAGCTTAAACATGTATGTCAAGATATACAGGTGGATCATGTTTAAGTGATAACCTAAATGGTCTGTACTAGATGGATAAGGCTTGATACCTTATTCTGGTGACACTACGAATATGGCTCACTTTGTAGATATTACAATTGTTGTAAAGTGATACAAATGATTTGATCCTGATCATTCATGTGGAGACATATGAGCGAGGGTGTTCTATACAAAGGGTTTGTATAAGACCAGACCATGAAATAAATAGTCTCATTATATAATGCGATTAATAATAGAGACTTGCATTTCACCAGGATGACCATAGGTGACATGACCTGAATCCTCAGTGAGTTGTGAACTCTTGCATATGAAGGTAGTCCTTTGGTTTGTATGGGTGAGAGTGGCCAGATCGCCGACTCAATAAGCCTACCATTGTGGGGATTCATCTAATTGGGTAGCTCGGAACATAGCTATTCAAGACGGAATTCACTCATTCCCTAATGTCGGGGTAAGTAGATAAATTACTCCCTTAAGGGCTAATTTCAGGACTTGAACAATGTGGCGCCACACTCTCTTTTGACTCGGGAGGGATTTGGTCATGGTTGGACTATGACTTATTATTCACTAGAGTGATCAGTGGTACTTTAGGAGTTTAATGTAACTACAGGGAAAAACGGTAATTTTGACCCACTTGTACTTACGAACAATTTGTGAATGGTCATTATACTGTTGATTGGTTATATTCGACGGACACAAAAATATATTTGTAGTGCAAAGAGTACAGCTATCGATCTTTAGTGGAGTGACTGCCAGTTAATGGATGTTGGATAATTTAATTAAAGAAGTTTAAATAATTATCCAAGTACCATTGGAACTTTAATCTACAAGTCCATAAGGTCCCTTCTGTAGTTCAACAGGGATCATTGAGACCTAATTTTGGATTAATTTTAATTTTTCAAATTAATTGAGGGAATTAATTATATGTGATATAATATAATGTATTTGATACATTATAATATAAATTTTATTTTGAGAGTAAATAAATATTTGAATATGATTCAAATATTAATTACGTGAATTGGATTCATATAATTAAATTTAGTATAAATGTGATTTATATTAAATACCATGATTGATTGAGAGAATTTAAACTATAGATTATATTGTTTTGAAATAACATATAGTTTAATATATATTATATGATAAGTTGGTTATATATATATATATATATATTAAATTTTATATTTATTAAATTTTTTAATTTAATTAAGGAAGGAGCTATAACTCCCTCCCCCTATTTTCTCTCCTCACTCAAAATCGTGGAAGGTTGGGAGTTTTCATTTTTATGTTTTTTTGGCTTCTTCTTCTTCACATAATTGAAGAATTGCCTGTGTGATTTTCCTGAAGAACTCTCCCCAAAATCAAAATTCTTTCCTCTCTAAAATCTATCTCCCTCTACCCAAAAGATCAAAGAACCCATACCTTTTGTGATTCTCATCTCCTACAGAGAATACAGAAGGCTTTCTTTTGGTGGTGTCCTCATTTAGTGTTCGTGATTGAGTTATTCGAGACATATCGAGGAGGAAAATTGTGAAGATCTTGTTCTTCAAGGGTAAGTAATTCCTAACTTAATTCCTTCCTTTTGCAGGTTGTAAACTTAGTCTGTGAATTGCATAATTTTTCTCTGTATTTTTTGTTCTGTGAAAATTGGGAATTAGGAACAATCCTCACTTCCGCAATGAACCTCACTGTTCTTTCAATAAGTTTGTTCAAGCAAAGATTTTACAGATATTAGGTTCTATTTCAGACCTGAAACCACATAAACATTGTTTAATAACATAAAGATTTTTTTAAAGAGTAGATTCACGTCTCCCACTACAACTATGGAGACGACATGCCCTGTTCCAACTCACATCATCATCTCACCAGTCTCAAGCTGCTGCCAGAAACTAATTCCCTTAAAAGAAGAATAAACATGATTAGTGGTCCTTGAATCAATTATTCAGGTCAAATCATCATTTTCCACTACACAGGTTTCCAAAACTAGTAAATCATATTTATCTTGTTTGGCCTTCTTTTCTCTATTAAATACTTAAGACAGTTTCGTTTCCAGTGTTCCTCCTCAGTGGAAACATTTTTCTTTGGCAACCTTGGCCTTCCTGCCTCTCTGGGTTGTAGCAGGGTTAGCTTTATTTTCCTAATCTCCCTTCTTTTTCTTTTTAATGTTAGATGAAGAAAGCAAAAACTTTGTTCCAGAGGTTGAACATTTGTAGAACTTCTTCGAGGAAGTGGCTACATTTGCCTATCCCTTCTATTCCATAACTTTCATCAAGAATTGTTAAGTCAGTAGTTCATTGAGAAAGGTGGTCAGGTTGTAGTCTAAATTTTTCACAATAGCGTTACTATAAAACTAAAGGAAACTTTCTGGAAAAGTCTCCAAAATAAAACTAACCTGACTGGCCTTATCGATGACGACCCCGTTCATTTTAGCCACATTAAAATGGACCATTATCTTGAGAATGTGTACTCTAATAGATGTCCCCTCTTTCATACGGGCATTGAAGATGAACTTCAAAGCGTCATGTTTGAGCTATGAGAATGGTGGTCCAAACATCTCTCGAAACAAATCCCTAATCTTGCGTGAGTGACCATGGATTCATGCTTCTTTACCAAAATTCAAGACAAACTGACAAGAATGTACCCTCTAGCCTTCTCATTTGCCTTTACCCATCTCTCGTATGCATCTCGAACATGTCGAGCTACATTTTAAGCTAGGGCCTGAGGCCACTCCTCATTTAGGACAAACCTTAGGTCACCGATGATTAGCAATATATTGACTGTGTTTTTCCAACTCATGTAGTTATCACCAGTTAACTTATCAACACTTAAAAGATTTATTGTAGCGCTAGCCATAATGAAGTTTGCGGAAAATCATACAAATTATTTATATTAGTTATATGCATTACCCATTAAAAAGCAATCAAATTTAGCAAAATTTTAATGTACCCTATCTGACATCTAATTTTGCAATGAAGCTTCAGTGAGTTAAGATAAAAGCCATCATAGGGTCGACAGTGACCCCTTCATTAAATTGAGACATTCTCAACCAATCATTACATCGAAATAACTCTTATTCCTATAATGATTAGTCATCAGTTTTCAGTCAAAAAATTACTAACTTGCTTAACAATTTCTTATAAGTGTAACTTTTCATTTTAGACTCTAGAGTTCTGCCCCAATGAGCCAATTGTAGGAAAAAATCGATTTGAGCAAAAACTAAAACAATTTTATCCATTACTGAAGTTTGAATAAAATTTCATGCAAATACCTTCCTTAGAGAGACAAAAACAAAACGCTCGAGTAGAGGGTTGCAGCACTGGCCCTTTGTGCTATAGCATAAAGGGCAGCGTTGCAATGCTAGCTTTTCTGTGCTATAGCATAAAGGGTAGCGTTGCAACACTTTCCCATTACGTTGTAGCATAGAATGCAATTTCTGCTTCAAAATTAGTCTATTCTTGCTCTAAAATTCATCGATCTTCTCAGCAACACTTGCATCACTATAGATACAGACTTACAGACTCAATACCAAAAATTAAAAAGCCCAAAATAATGGGCCCTTAAAACTTTAAAAAAAAAAAAAAAAAAAAAAAAAAAAAAAAGCAGTAAATCTGAAGTGCTAAAGTTTGAAAAAATCCAATTTGCAAACCAACATTCACAATATAATGCAACACCCACCAATTATCTAATTTTCATTTCAAAAAAGAAATTCACAGACACAAAGGATTTGAATCCTCAGTGGTGGAGCGGTTGATCGCCTTGTATGAGTGATTTCTTTTTGGAATAAAACATAAAACCGAAGAAAACAATACAGAAGAAGGATAAACAATAGTATGTCTAAGCATGTTGTCTAATAATTAATTTCAGAAAGGAAAAAGGAAGAGTAAACACTTACCCTTGAAGATAAACAGACTTCACATTCTCCTCTCTAAACGATCACAAACTCGTCCACATAACACAACGTCATTGTTTCTCTTGGACACCACCACCAAGCCTTATATAAAATAACTATCTTATATTATATTAAAATAGTATGATTAAAACAAATATTATATTATATTTCATATAATGTACCCTATAATTTATATTATTTCATATATAATATAATCTAGCTTTATATTCTCTCATATAACCTATAGTTTTTAATATAAATCTCATTCAAATAATTAATATTTGAATCATATTCAATTATTTATCTCTCTCATTAAACTTTATTTTATAATGTATTTACATACACTATATTAATTGCATCTGATACAATTAATTCCCTTTAATTAATTTGAACAATTCAAATTAACTAAAAATTAATTGATTCCGTTATGAACCTACATATTTGAAGCTCTAATGACATGAGATTAATTAATTAAACTCTTTAATTAAATTAATCAACATTCATTAATTTTCGATCACCCCACTAAAGACCGATAGCTGCACTCTTTGCACTGTAGATATATTTCTGTATTCATGGATATAACCAGTCAATAGTAAGTTAACCCTTCATAAATTGTTCGTAACTATAGTTGGGTCAAATTACTATTTTACTCCTATAGTTACATCTAACTTCTTAAGTACCACCAATCCCTCTAATAAACAATTAGTTATAGTCCAACTATTGTTGAGATGATGCCCTAAATCTCGTTGTCTTGTAATTTATAAATTGTATTTGTACACATATATTATTTATCTAATAAAATAAGTTGTATTTTATTTGACATTTAGTTACACTAACCCAAAAAGCAATAAACTAAGAACCAAGGTTATTAAATATAACTTAAACACGTACGTGTAAACATACAGCTAGATCATATTTAAGTGATAACCTGAACGGTCTGTGGTAGATAAATAAAGTTAGGTACCTTATCCTTGTGACACTAAGGATACGACATGCTTTGTAGTTGTTACAAGTGTTATAAAATGCTATAAATAATCTGATCCTGATCATTCATATGGAGACATGTAAGCGAAGGTATCCTATACAAAGAGTTTGTATAAGACCGGACTAAGAAATGACTAATTTTAATTTATAACACTATTGCTAGAAGAAATTTATGTCTCACCAAGATGACCATAGGTGACTTGACCTTAATCTTGAGTGAGTTGTGAATTCATGCCTATGAGGGCGATCCTTTGATCTACATGGGTGAGAGTGGCCAATTTCGCCGACTCAATATGCCTACCATTTTGGATATTCGTCTAATTGGGAGGAATTGGAAACATAGCTACATGAGAAGGAATTTACTTCTTCCCTATTATTAGGGTAAGTAGATAATTTCTCCCTACAAAGCTAATTCTGGGTCTTAAACAATGTGGTGCCATATCTTTTTCTGGCCCGAAAAGGGTTTGGTTATGGTTGGACTATAACTAATTGTTCATTAGAGGGATAAAATGTTATTTTTGACCCAACTATACTTACGAGCAATTTGTGAAGGGTCAATGCACTGTTGATTGGTTTTATTAATGGACACAGAAATATATCTATAGTGCGAGTGTAGCGGTCGGTTCTTAGTAGAGTGATCGATAGTTAATGAAGATTGATTAATTTAATTAAAAATTTTAATTAATTAATCAAGTATAATTGGAGCTTCAATTTATATGTCCATAAGGTCCCCTTGTTAGCTCAATAAGGATTAATGAGAATAGAATTTTGTTTTAATTTGAATTGCTCGAATTAATTAAAGGAAATTAATTATATAAGATATAATTAATATAATGTATATGATACATCATAATATAAAATTTTAATGAGAGAAATGAATATTTGAATATGATTCAAATATTAATTATATGAATGTGATTCATATAAAAACTAGAGGTTAAAATTAATATGTAACATCCCAAAATTTTATTCGTAATGTAATTTCTGTATTTTGTAATATTCGAGATAATTTTTTAATTTTGAAAATTTAATTGGATTACTGAGAATTAATTATTGAGAATGGGATGTTTCAATTTAATTGTTTAATCAGAGAAAAATTTTGGGAATTGGACTTTTATGTCACACAAATTTAATTTTAAATTAATGTCCAGAGTTAATTTCATTTTGGAAGGGGGTAAGTTAAATTCTTTGTGAATTGAAAATTTTAAGGGAAAATGGATTAAAAGTTGGAAGTAAGAGAATAAAATAAAATAAAATATTTTATTTTGTTTATATTTTATTATTTTTATTTCTTTATTTTCTCTTTTCCCCTCCTTCTCCTTCACACCCAACAACCCCCTCCAATTTTTCCCTTTCTTCTTCTCGTGCACGCTACCCCCTAGCCCTTCTCCTCCGTGCGCCGCCTTCCATTGATTTCCTCTGTTGTCTCGCGAGTCATGTCATTTGTGGATCCCTGTCTTGTTGCGACCTCCCTAGCCATTTGCACCGGAGCCCATCGAGCGTCGCCGTCCTTCAGCTATGACTCCCCAGCCGAGCCACTCATCCATATCTCCTTTATCACACGCCCCTCCATGCGTCGATCTCGCCCAGCCGGCCAGCTGCGTCCGTCCAAGCACCGCCCAGCCTCTGCCGCTGTCATTTGTTGCCAATTCTGTTGTTGAGTAAATTGTTTGGTATCTTGGTTGTTTTAGGATGCCCATTATTTTGGTGAGAGTTTTGAGGCCAAGACTAATATGCCTTTATCCGTTTGTTTTGATTCCTAGCCATCGTCCATTAGAAGCAGTGTTTGATTTAAGAAACATTTTGGAGATTAGAATCTTTAGGGTGGTTGTTGCTCAAGCTTCGTTTGGTAAGTTGACTTGGGTTAGTTGAATCAAATTTCGTATGGTTGGGTTATAACTCTTGAGGTGGAAAGTAATGTTGTGTTTTGTGTTAGGGGAGTTGAATTCGAAGATCGATTATTGAAGACTACCGCTTGGATCAATATCTGAATCTAGCATCGAAGTAAGTAATCTTACTATTGGAACTGCCTACGTGTCAGACAATGTACTTATGATTTACTGAGGATTTGATGATGGTTTGATGTTTATGTATGTCTTGCTGATATAAGGATTTAAAAGACTAGATGTACATAGAGATATTTGAATGCTAGCATGATTTGAGTATATTATTATTCTATGAGGTTTTATTTGCATATATATGTTATAGAACTATGATGATAAGGTATATATGTATGTTATAGAACTATAATGATGAGTTGTATATGTATATTATAGATCCATGTTATGATACTTGTGATACTGTAATCGTGATAGTATCCTCACTATTAGTTAGATGCCCACTAGAGATTGTGTGTCCTTCGGGATTCACTAGAGGTGGTGCTTTCCTTCAGGATTCACCAAAGGTTGTATTTCATTCGGGATTCACTAGAGGTGGTGGCTTCCTTCAGGATCCACCAGAGGTTGTGTTTTCTTCGGGATTCACTAGAGGTGGTGTTTCCTTCAGGATTCATCAGAGGTTGTGGGTCCTATGGGATTACTAGAGATAGTGGGTATACTTAACTACAATAGGATGAAATTCAGTTATTCATGCTAGCCTAATCCTAGTAGTAGGGTTACTTACTGAGTATGCTAGCATAATCCTATGAGGAATAGGAAAGTACTTACATTCCACTAGAGGTAGGCATCTAGAGAACATAGATGCCTAGCCTAATCCTAGTAGTAGGGTTACTTACTGAGTATGTTATACTCATCCTTTCTCATGTTGATGTTTCAGGTAAGAGCAGGGACGCACCAGTGAATGACAAGCGGAATCATGATCGAGCCACTAGGGACCAATTTTATACTTCCCCTTATGATATTTAGATTTCTTCTCATGTTTTTTTTACTTTCAGTTTTGATATTTCAAACTTATTGTTAAGATTTGTTTTCAGACTTATTTATTATCTTTTATAATTTATGGGTATCCTATCATTTGTTTTAAATATTTGAACTAAATGGTGGTCTTTTGAATTTACCTTATTTATTTTGCATTTATTTCACTATAAAAGGGTGTCGTTTTAAGTTTCATGCATGCATGTGTTTAGTAACAGCTTAGCTTGTGTCCTAGGGGGTCGGGTCATTACAATAGTATCAAAGCCAATGGTTTGGGTTCTAAAGATTGACTTACTATGTAAGTCTAAGTAGTCCTTGTGGCCCAGTAACAGATTCCTCGTCATTGCCAGGTATGTCCTACTAATGAAAGTTTTCAGAACATACATGCGACTAGTTGATGTAATGATTCGGTAGCATGTTTTCTTGAGAAAGATCCAGAGAAAGAGAGCTTATTTGTGAGTTCATGACAGGACATGGCACTTAAGCTCAGCCAAGAAAAGAAATTAGAGGAGGGGTTTGGGACCCCGAAATGCAACATCCACAAGTTCAGGATTCTCCCCCTCAGAGGTGAAGGAAGAATGAGTGAATGGTATCCAAACCATCCCGACAGCTCCGAATCCACCTATGACTCAAGTTGATGAAAAGGCAATGGAGGCAAGAATTAGGGAAGCCATTGCGTCCTTCTTGATGGAAAGACTACAGAAGTTGATCCGTAATAAAATGGTAAGACAGACTGCCCAGCACCAAGCTCAGAAGAAGCAAGTACCACCAGTTCAGTTGCAATTGACCCAGTCGTCGAGTCATAATATGTAGGGTCTGTCCCATGAAGCTAAGCACTCGAGGGATTTTAGGAAGTTTGACCCTTGCACATATGATGAATCGTTAAGGGATCCCACTAAAGCAGAGATGTGGTTGTCCTTGATCGAGGTGATTTTCCATTATATGAGGTGCCCGGAAGAGCACAAGATCCAATGTGCAGTTTTTATGCTGACTGGAAATGCAAAGATTTGGTAGCGTTCACTGGAGAAAATGATTAATACCAGTGGGGGACTTGCGACCTGTGAGTAGTTTAAGGAGCATTTTCAGTCAACACCCGATACAACAAGCAGGCAGAGTTCATGAATTTGAAACAAGGGGATATGTCGGTAGAGGAATATGAGCAGGAATTTGATAAGTTATCCCACTTTGCCCCTGAGCTGGTAGCCACCGAGGCAGCAACGACAGAGAGGTTCATCCAGGGTCTAAAGAGCGGATTAGTGCATGCTTTGGACCTGAAGACATATGTTGCGACACTACGGGCCGCTGTGAGGATTGATGCTGACTCCCAAAAGGGAAAAGAGTACAGGAAGTCGCTCGGAATTGGGACTTCTGTAGGCCAAAAAAGGAAACTTAAGCCAAGGGTTCCTGAGCCTCAGCAAAGGAACAAAAATGCAGTTAATGCTCCACGTCAGTGGGGACAGTAGGGCTCTCAAGCTATAACTATCAAGAAGGATAAGTCGATATTTACAACCTGTAGTAGACGTCATTGGGGGCGTTGTCTGGCCAGTACTGGAGTTTGTTTTCGATGTGGTCAGTAGGGGCATATGTCAGAGAAATGCCCAAGAACGTGTCTGAGATCAGGGGTCAGCCCGTAAGCTCGTTTCAGGGAGGCCTAAGCCGTCAGCAGCAGCAAGGTAGAGTGTTTTCTACTACTCGACGTGAGGCCGAGAAGTCAGACACAGTTGTGATCGGTACACTTCCCATCTTGAGGCACCATGCTTTAGTTTTGTTTGACTTTGGTTATTCGCACTCTTTCATATCTTCGGCATTTGTAAAGCATGACATGTTAGGATCATAGCCCTTACAGTATGCTCTGTCAATTTCCATTCTATCAGGAGAAATAATGTTAGCTACTAAAAAGACAAAGGAATCTCAAGTAGAGATAGCAAATCATGCATTGGCCTTAATAATTATTGATATGCATGATTTTTATGTGATACTAGGCATGGATTGGCTAGCTACTAATCATGCCAGTATAGATTGCTCCCTAAGGAGGTCATCTTTAACCTTCCAACAGAAGCCAGTTTTAAGTTTTAGAGGGTTGGGACTGTGGTCCTACCCAAAGTGATTTCAGCACTGAAGGCCAATAGACTGTTTAACCAAGGAGCCTGGGGTATTATGCCCAGTGTGGTTGACACTAGAGAGACTGAAGTCACCTTGACTTCAGAACCAGTAGTAAGAGACTTTCCAGATATTTTTCCAGAGGATATTCCTAGACTGCCTCCACAACGGGAGATAGATTTTGCTATTGAGTTAGAGCCAGACATAACTCCCATTTCGAAAACTCTATACAAGATGACACCAGTAGAGTTGAGGGAACTTAAAGTCCAATTGTAAGAGTTGTTGGATAAGAGCTTCATACGACCCAGCATGTCACCATGGGGTGCACCAATACTTTTTGTAAAGAAGAATGATGGATTGTTGTGTCTGTGCCTTTACTACAGAGAATTAAATAAAGTGACCATAAAGAATAAATATCCACTTCCTAGGATTGATGACTTGTTCAACAAGTTGTGGGGAGCTACGGTGTTCTCCAAGATTGATCTTCGATCAGGATACCATCAGCTGAGGATAAAGAACAGTGATATACCCAAGACAGCCTTCCGTTCGAGATATGGGCATTATGAGTTCATCATGATGTCGTTCGGTCTGGCGAATGCCCCAGCCGTGTTTATGAACCTACTGAATAGGGTGTTCAAGGAATTCCTCGACACCTTTATGATAGTTTTCATTGATGATATCTTGGTTTATTCCAAGACCGAGGCAGAGCATGCAGAGCATTTATGAAAAGTTTTGGAGACGCTGCGAGCAAATAAGTTGTATACCAAGTTTTCTAAATGTGAGTTTTGGTTGAGGCAGGTGTTCTTTCTAGGGCATATGGTATCGAAGGAAGGAGTCACCGTGGATCCTGCGAATATTAAGGCAGTTACAAGTTGGGCTCGCCCAATCACAGTCAGAAGGTGCATAGTTTCTTAGGGTTAGCAAGCTACTTCAGGCGGTTTGGAAGGATTTTTCTTTCATAGCCACCCCTTTGACTCAGTTGACCTGGAAGGGACCCTCTTTCTTTTGGAGTGAGGCTTGTGAGAAGAGTTTCCAAGATCTCAAGCAGAAGTTGGTTTCAACTCCAATTCTTACAATGCTAGATAGATCATGTGGTTTCGTTATCTACATTGACACTTCCAAGAAAGGATTAGGATGCGTGTTGATGCAGCAAGGTAGAGTGGTTGCTTATGCTTTTCGTCAGCTGAAGAATCATGAACAAAATTATCCCACCCATGATTTGGAATTGGCAGCATTGGTTTTCACTCAAAATTGATGGTATAACTACATCTATAAGAATTCTACTTTATATTAATGATGTTATCTGCTGTGATTGTATCAATTTTATAAACTTTTGTATGTGTTGGATAAAATTCTATCAGGTACATGATGAATAAACCACTATCAAATATATATCCAATGTAATTCTATTAGGTACATCATGAATTCTATCATTAATAGACATGATAGAAGTCTATAAATATCTATAAGTGATGGTCTATTAAAAGAGAACATGATTGTAAGCTCCATCTCACTTGGGGAAAGAATTGCTCACTGAGCTCTGATACCACTTATTGTCCCAGATGACTATGATCTTCACGTTCACAATCACAAAACACTCAGATTTAACGGTCAATAACAATTATAGAGTCAAAGAAGGTAGTATGTTGAGGCTTGAAATTCTTTTGTCGTTTACCAAATGGCAGCTCGATCGTGTAAATGAAGCTCCAAGAACTAAACGATTGTTCAATTATGTAAACGATTGGATGAAGCGCTAGATGATCGTGTAGACGATAATTGACTGAAGCTAGACAATCGTGTAGACAGCAGCTGATGAGCTAAACGATCGTGTAGACGATCGATGCGATAGGAACTACACGATTGTATAAACGATACTTTAGTAAATTCTAAACAATCGTAGTGTCTATCAATGTTTAAATATATATTATATACTTTTGAAGTCTATCAATTCCATAGTTTACTGATATACATTGATAGACTTCTATCAGTATCTATCAACTCTCAACTCAATTACTATAGTGTTATAATGCTTCTAATAGTTAGCCAAAGGATCGCATAATGGATATCTAAACGGTCGCGTAATAGTTAGATAAACGATCGTTTTGTATTCTCTAAACGACCGTTTAACAAAAACTATATAATCGCATAATAGATATCTCAAAGATCGTATAGTGGATAGCTAAACGATCGCTTAGTATTCTCTACACGATCACGCAATAGTTAGCCAAACGATCGCACATATCTAAACGATCACATAACATTTAACTAAATGATTGCTTAGTAATATCTATCTGATCGCTTAGTAATATCTATCCGATCGCTTAGTAATATCTATTTGATCGCTTAGTAATATCTATCTAATCGCTTAGTAATATCTATCGGATTGCTTAGTAATATCTATCTGATCGCTTAGTAATATCTATCTGATCGCTTAGTAATATCTATCTGATCGCTTAGTAATATCTATCTGGTCGCTTAGTAATATCCCGATCTCTTAGTAATATCTAAATGCTCGCTTAAAGTATTCATAGAGACGCGTTCACCGTACAATCACGTACACGATTGAGGAACTACACGATCGTGTAAACGATACTTTAGTAAATTCTAAACGATCATAGTGTCTTCAGTATCAATATCCATGATCAGTTCATTAAGTATCTTGATTTTCATAATAGTTGTGATATACACTTATTGAAAGATATCAGTGGATATCAACACAATATTATATTAGTGTGTATAAATGATAGACACTGATAGAAATCTATCAATATCTATCAGTATAATCAGTGTTTGTATAAATGGCTATATCACATGTTTCAGTCTAGAAAAGGAATATAAACAAAGAAATTCAAGAATTTTATTCATATAAAGATAGTGTTCCATTCACTTACAAACTCAATAATAGAACCAACAAATGGCAAAAATAACTTTCATAAGTTCTAATATCAATTTATTTGGCAATACAAGGGAAAAAATGAACTATAATGATTACATCATTGACTAATTAGGCAAAGTTTACAAGTCCTAGAATTGTGACCTTTAGAATGACAACGACTACATCTTAATGAACTACTTTTAGCTTCACCTATAGATGGAATCCTTTGTTTTTTAGGTCTTCTTGTTGAACGTTTAAAAATAAGAGGTAATGTTCTAATATCATCATCTAAAACCCTCCAATCTGAATGGACTCCAACAGGTCGAACACAACCCATATATGTCCATGACAACGTGCTTGAATAATAATAATTAGATACATACGAATAAATATCCATGTTAAGCAGCCAAAGAACAGAGTGCATGACAGCATAGAATTTCTTCAAAATCCCATACTCGACAGCTACAAGATCCAAAATTAAGCTTTACTAGGAATTGTTTATCACCATCCATTACTGAGTATTCAACGTTGTCAATAGGATGAACCTAATGAATACAAATGGGAAATGAAATCAACATATTACAAACATACCAAATATACAAATAAATAAAAAGTTATAGAAATCTATCAAGATTAGGATAATAGACTTTTATCATGGTCTATCAGTGATAGACTGTGATAGTTATCACAGTCTGTCAGTGATAGAAATCTATCACTATCTATGACATTGAATATCATTCTCCTATCAATTTTATAAGAAACACTTACCATGAAACTTCTTGATTGTTCATGTTGGTTGCATAATATATTCTCTGCCCAATGAGTCAAAATTGTTGTCATTGACAAACTAGCTTTCCTTCGATCATGAAACCATTTTTGCAGTAAACCTCTAATTGCATCAAGTAAACTTGCAACTGGTAAGTTCCTATTCTCTTTCAAAATAGAATCTACACACTCTGAAAGGTTTGTTGTCATCATTTCATACCTTCTTCTTCGAGAATATGCACGAGACAACTTCTCTAATCCTAATTAATAAGGTAACTTCGAATATTTGGAGAAATTGACTCCATAGATCTTATATTAAACTCAAAGTCATCAAGAACATGTTGAATGCATACACAATACTCAACATTGTTAAACACACTTAAGACACCCTTTGGAATGCTCAAATTTCGATCAGAGACAATGACTAAATGTTCTCTATCCCCTAAACTAGTTTGTATATGCTCAAAAAACCATTTCAATAATACATCATTCTCAGAATCTACAATAGCAAGCGCAAGGGGAAAAATATTATTGTTACCATCTAGTGTGGAAGCTGATAGTGGAGTACCACCAAACTTAGACTTCAAAAACGTGCCATCAACAGATATGGTAGGTCTACAGTACTTCCACCCCTCAATAGATGCACCAATAGCCATGAAACAGAATTTAAAATGTTCTTTTTCATTAATCTTTAAAGCAGTGTACGTTCCTGAAAAAATTAATGAAAACAATTATATTAGTCACAATGGTAACAAATCAATCATTGTCTATATTGGTAGATAGATAGTAATAAATAGCAATCACAGTCAATCAGTGATAGATAATGATGCACAACTATCATTAATAGATAGTAATAGATGACTATCATAGTCCATCTACAATACACAGTGATATAAAATTTATAAGAAGAATACTTCATTTGAAATAATACCTGGATTCATTTCTTTCAACCTTTAAAAAAACTGTGGAATCAAGCTATATAATTCAGTTGCATCACAATTTAATGATCTTAATATATGTTATTTTGCCCTCCAAGTTTTTTGATAACTAATATTAACACTAAGCTTAGTACGCGCCTTATGAACAATATCTCTAGGAAGGGAGTGATCAATAGAGATAAACCTAAAATCCTCTTTTCAAGCAATCCCCAATTACAGATGAAGAAGCTTACCTATGACAACTTTGAGTTGTATTCATTGAATAATTATGGTCAGAAATATACTTTCTAAGCATCCACAACTCACTCTTCTTGTACCGAGATGCCCGAACAAACCATTGACAGCCTTCTTGCAAACATTTCAACTCAAGCGACTTTCAATTTGACCGCGTAGTCCTAAATTGAAAATTCTTATTCACTGTTATTACATAAGAACACTTACACAGTATTTCTTTACTTCCAAATACATATTTTTCCTTCAAGTCGCCATTAAAACTAATATTTCGTATAACTTGATCATTTGAAGAACTAGAAGAAGAACCTAAACATAGCAATCTATCACCACCTCCACCACTAATACCACTACAAGATCCTTCTACAGAATGATGACTAACATGAGCAACTAAAGAATGCCTAGTCCCTGAATCTTTAGCCAAAGACAAATACCAATTGATATCCTTATATTTCTTTATTTGAAATACAGATAGAATATTAGTTTGACCAAAATCCAACAATACTGATAAATCTATTGAAACATCCAACTGAATTTCATCCAATCTCAAACTAGCTAAACCATTGAAGTCTATCATATCATCAACAAAAACTCTAGCAACACTATAATTCTCATAAGAATTCTAATGAGTCCACTGTCCACCATAAAAAACGACTACAGGAATATTAACCATGGTACCAATTTACTGCAATAAAAGGAAAAGAAGATTGTATAAGAAAAATATTAATAAGTATATAACTCTATCACTGTCTATCAGTGATAGACAATGATAATGCTCAATCACAATATATCAAACACGGTATATCACTAGTGATAGAGCTCAATCATTGTTATAGAGAGTGATAGAGTTCTATCACTTTCTATTAGTGACAAACAGTGATAGAACTATATCACTGTCTATCACGGATAGAAACTGATAAAACTCTATCACTTTATTTAACTTATAGACAATGATATATGTGTATCATTATCTATCAGTGGTAGAGAAATATTCACATCTATACAGTCACAACAAAAACTATCAATATGCGGGGAAGAAGCCATAAATGGACGATGCTACATGATCGTTTAGCACGCAAGGATGCGTGAGTATCCAATACCGCGCGATCGTCTAGCAAGCGAGCGCTTACACGATCATGCAGCCAACGGCACACTGTCGCATAAAAAACTCTACACAATCGCGTAGCATTAGCTATACGATCGTTTAGCAAATACTACACGATCGTGTAGTAAACTCTACATATCGCATAACAAAAGCTATCCAATCGTTTAACTTTGTAAAATTTAAAGAAAGCCTTAATATGTATATAGCTCTATCACTGTCTATCTGATAGACAGTGATAGAGCTCAATCACAGTATATCAAGCACGATATATCACTAGTGATAGAGCTCAATCACTGTTATAGAGAATGATAGAGTTCTATCACTTTCTATCAGTTTATCATACAGCCAAAGCCAGACGATCGTGTAAAAAACTCTACACGATTATGTAGCATTAGCTATACGATCGTTTATCAAATGTTATACAATCGTGTAGTAAACTCTACATGATCGCATAACAAAAGCTATCTGATCGTTTAACTTTGTAAAATTTAAAGAAAGCCTTAAAACGAGATTCTATCACGAAACATTTATCAACAATTCATCCACAAACATTTATAACATAAACGCAATGTAGATAAAAAAAACTCACCAGTACTGTAAATGAATTCGATGAAGAAACGTACACTTACAAACACAAAAAAATAGAAGAAAAAATTGTACCATGGTCGAGGAAGAATTTCAATGAAGAAAGATCGGCAAAGAAGAAGATCACGACGTTGGACGAGGAAGAAAGAAAAATAAAGTTCAGCAAGGAAGACGATTAATGCGTTCGACGAGGAAGAAAGAAGAATAGAGTTCAGCGAGCGCAGCAAATCAAATTTGAAGAAAATGAAAATCGACGAGAAGGAAAATCATGGTGTGAATAAAGAGAGAAGGAAAATCAATACGGTGTTTGTAATTTGAGAATGGAGAGGAAGAAAATTACGACATCGACGAGGAAGCAGAGTTTATCGAGTGAGCGCAACAAATAAAAATTCGAAAAAATAAAAATCGACGAGGAAGAAGGGTATTTTTGAAAATTTTTAAAAAATGAAAACTAGAATATGTTTTTGCTATAAAGGGTAAATATTATTGTTTTTTTCTTATTTATAAGAATTCCCGATATTTTTGTTTATTTTCATTTTCTAATATAAATATTCTTGTATTTGTTCTCAATAGCATATATTTATTGCTATATTTATAAGTGGGTTAAAACTCTTTTTAACCATTCTTAAATTAATAAAATCAAATGACTTTATAATTCTATTAATTTTAAGTGTTTTGTTAATTTAAGATAAAGGTATTAAATTCTTCTTAAAAAAAGATAGAGGTATTAAATTCTTCTGAAAAAATTGAAATATTAAATAATGAAAGAATGTTTTGATGGAATGTATCATAAAAAAAATTTAAAATAGCAAACAAACTCCCGTTTTTCCTTCTTTCCATAAGTAATAAGATATTCATTTAAAATAATAGTAATAAATAACAATAATAATTAGGTTTTTCCTATACAATAAATATTAAAAATATTAAAATTTTGAGATTTTGTAAACAAAGCTTTTTGTTTAATTTTGTATTTATAAAATTTAGTGTACATTTTATAATTTTAATCATAATACGAAATTATTGGTAAAAAAATATATAACAATGAGATGGTTTTGTTCATTTTAATAAAACAAACATTTACATATTTTTAACATATAAAACCAACAAAATCTTTGGAAAAAAAAAACTATAACTATACAAATAAAATCTTTGGGAAAAAAACTATAACCATACATAAATATCCAAAAAATTAGAAGATTTATCCAATACATAATAGGTTAGAGACATAATTTGGTTTTGAAATATTAAGAAGTCACTATTGATTTATATGGTTTGTAAAAAGTGTAATGTTTACCTAATCTATGAGTTTCTATATAAATAAATGCTAAAAATTCTCTATATTTCAAAATTTTTAATTAAGATTACGAAATTCCACGTGCATGCACCTATGTTTTTAACTAGTACTATCTAAAATTTGTTATAGAGACAAACATTCGATTTTCCCTTTTGTCCCTTTTAATAGATGGTTATAGGAATATATTAGGTAATTTCATGTTTATAATTATTAAATAAATTATTTTACCCTTATTTTTTAGCATCACACCCAAAGAAAATCTAATTTTCTCCTATTTTCTAGTATCAAATGTGAATAGTATTAAATATTTTTTTTAAAAAAAATAGTTTCATTTTAACGTGAAGTATCCAAAATTTCAATTTTAATTTATTTTCAAGATTTGATTTAAGATCAAATCAAAATTTTTCTATAAATTGTTTTTTTTTCTCTTTTTCTATTTCTTTCTCATGTTTTTTTTTTTTCCTTTTTTCTTTCGTTGATAACTTCTTGTTTTCTTTTTGCAGTGTTATGCTTTAGTCTTAAATCCAACTCCAACTATTCTTTCCTAATTAGTAATGTTTTTCTCTTTTTCTATTTGGTAAATAATTTTTTGTTTTCTTTCTGCAACGTTATGTTTAGATTAACTCCAACTCCAACTATTCTTCCATAATTGGTAAAATCCTTTTTCTTTTTGTGTAATCTATTTATTTTTATATACTAAAATAATTTAGTATTAAATATTTATGAGATTTTCCATTAAAAAGGATCTTAATCCTCCACCCACATTTACCTTCCTCTATCTTTTTCCTATTTATGAATACATTTTATAATTGGGTGTAAAATTAAATTTGTTTAATTGTATACATTGAGTTTTGATTTTAGATTTAAACTAGACTGAAAATTTTTCATATCAAAGGAACTAAGATGTAATCAAATTATCCAATAAAAAATGGTCTTTTTAAATATAAAAAAAATATTTAAAGATATTTATACTTTATAGGAAAAAGTTCCAAAAGTACATTTTTTATTGGATAATTTGATTACATCTTAGTTCCTTTTGGAACTTTTGGAACTTTTGCTATAAAGTGTAAATATTTTTTGGATTTTTCTATTTATAAGAATTTTTCAATTAAAAAAAAGTAAGATTTGTTTGAAATAAAGTTTAAAATTAAGAAGAAACATTGCTAATAAGTTTTTAGGATTTATGTCTACATATAAAAGAAATAATATTTTTAATTTAAAATAAACTTTGAAATTAGAAAATAATCATACCATCCAAATCTAAATTAAAAATATTTCTTTACTACATAAATTATCACGAAATAAAAATATTAATAAAATTAAAAGATAATCAAATCATCCAATTTCAAATAAATAATAAATAAAAGAATTTGTGGTTGAAATTCTTATGGCCTTTTAATTTAGAGAGGATTATATGAAATTAAAAAAAGTAAATAATGATATTTTGGTTAAAATTAAAGTTTAAAACTAAAAAATTAATAAAATCATCCAAGTCAAAATAAAAAAAATAAAAATATTTTATAAACTAAGAGATGATTATCCTAAATTTTAAAAAAGAATGGAAAAAATATTTTTATTTAAGTTAAAAGTTTAAAATGAGGTGGATGTCTATCATTTTTTTTTGTTCTAAATCAAAATTTAAAAAATATTTTTAAAAAAAACTAAAAGAGGGTCATCGTGAAATTTTAGATTTAAATTAAAATTTGAAATTAGGAGATAATCAAATCATTTAAATACAAATGAAGTAACCAATATATCTTCTATTACCTATTTTTCTTAAATTATTCAAATATTTATTTTATTCCTATAAGACACAAATTTTTCGAGTATTTATTTGATTCCTATAAAACACATGCAATACATGTATTATTCAACTAGTACTCATAATATACCAATAAAACTACGAAGGCTTTCACAACAAACTTATATGCTCAAAGCTAGAGATTCTTAAACTTCAATTCCCCATGCACTAGGGTTTGAATAGAGTTGACAACATAAATAACAAATAAGCAACAATATGAGATTTAAATTTGCAAAAGAAAGGATAGCGTGACACTAAATTTATAGATGATACTAAGGATATTTTCGAAACATATTAAAAGGTCGTTTGTTTCGCGGGCATCTTAAAATTCTATGGAGTGGGCATCTGAATTATCTTGTTTGTTTTGCGGTATTGTGAGATGTCCTAGCATCTGAAAATTCATGTGCATCCTACGATGCTCCGACGCAGGGCATCAAAGAGTTAAAGGATGAAACATGGGTTTTCCAGATTTTCGAGTTGAAGGCATCCTCATTTTACTTGTTTGTCCTTCCTTATTTTATTTTACCTATATATATTAATTTTAATTTGCATTATATAATTAAATAAATACTGTCAATTATGAATATCATATGTTTTACTATCATAATTCTTATTATTTTTAGCAATATATTCAAATTTAAATTAATATTATTTTAATAAAAAATCTTAAATTATGATATATTATTTTGTTGAGAAAAATAACATATAAAAATAATATAAATTGTATTAACTTTAAAAGAAATTAAAATCGATAAAAATAAATATATTATATAAGTTCAAATTATATCAAATTAATTATAAAGTAATAAATAGTTGTAAGGGCATTATTGGAACTTTATGTGAATGTAAGTTATTCCTGAGTAAAAATTCTATGAAACAAACACAATTATCAAAATATTCTTAAATATCTGCAAAAATATTCTTACAAAACAAACATGGTAATCTAAAGATGTCAGATATCTATAATTTCTATATATATAATTTCGGACATCGGATTTCAGATATCTACATTCTCGAAAAAACAAATGGCCCAAGGCGTTTGGATTGAGGGAATTGAGATGGGAATAAGGGTGGGAATGGGTGAAGGATACACATCTCCTTGTTTGATACAAGTTTTGAAGTTTTAGGCATGTGAATAAGTTATTCTCATACATTCTTTATACCCATGGATGACACCCATCCAAAAGCGTGAGTTTTCTTGATGTACACTCTATTTCCCCTTTTAATACATGAGTTTATTATTTTATTTTATATTATTAAAAAATTAATTAATATATGAATATTAAATTTATGATTTAGAAAATTATATTAAATTTTAAATTATAATATTTGAATTTAACTACTCTATATCCATAATTTAATTAATTATATCATAAATCATAAAGAACCGATGCATTAATACTATTAATTCATTAATAAATTATGTATGTAGTTAATTAATTGTCATTATGATTAATATTTTGATTATTTTTTAATAATTATTATTAGTTTATCATCGATTAATTATAATCCATTATTTTTAATCACAAACTGTTATTTTTTTTTAACTGATTTTGGTTGTTTTATTAATTAATACATCATATTTATATAAATTTATCAAATAATGTAATCAAGTAACTTTAATTCTAAATTACTCATTTTAAAAATATTTGTAATTAATACTTTATTTAATATTATTATTCGATAATTAATAATTAATTTTGCTCAAAACTTTGAATTGAATTTATTGTTTATCACTTAATCTATCAAAATTTTATAGAGGTGTATCAATAATTAATTTTATAAATAAAATACAAAGCTAATTTATTACTATCAAATATTAATAACATTTTCATGTGCAACCAAGTATAGTTATATACTTGATTTTTAGCTATTTTATTTTCAGGTATTTTATAATCAGGCGTGGATAATTTATTGACATCTTTATTATTATTATTCCTTTGCCATATATCCAAGCAAATATGGGCCGGTAGTAGGAACAGAAGAGATGAAAGGAAAATGGGCTTAGGCCCAATTGGAGATATGGATGGAGGATGTAAGCTGGGCCAGGAAAAGGAATAGAAAGAGATGGAAGTGATCCGAATCCCACATCGAAAAATCGGGGGAAAGGAAGGGGGAAGGAGGAGTATAAATAGGGTTATTGAGGGGTTGGAAAGAAATTAACCCGACCTGTCAGGGGGTGAAAGGCGACTTGTCAATGATCGTATAGAGACGACGAGTCGTGCCGACACCTACCAATACGAACACATGGTACATGAGCGCGAGCGAGCGCCCACCCTACTTTCGGTGGGGGCTTGCCCGTCAATTTTTGGAAGCCCCTGCCTTCTTTGTCGGGGGCTTTATCAAATTCCCTCATTTTTAATCCTTACATTGCATTTCTCCTCTTTCTCGACTCTCTACCCTTCAGAACTTTGACCATCTTCATCTCTATGTTTTCTTTCATAATGGACCCCCTAATTAATTTCCATAGGAAATATTTTCTAGATGTTTCCAAATAATTCATTATAAAATTAATTGTATTTCAATTACTAAGGGCAAATTCGTTTCTAAGAGCATCCAAAAGCAGAATTTTATTAAATATTAGTTTATTCTCAATTAATTTTTAGTTAGTTATTACAACTAGTATTAAATTGAACACTTGTTTTACAAAATTTTCATCAAATAGACTCCATTGTTTTTTCAAAATATGTATTGGATTTGATTAAATATCAATTTAGGTTAAAATACTATTTTTTTTCTTCTTCTTATACTTCCATTTGGTCTTTGTAAGATTTAGTTTGAAAATTGTTAATATTATAATTTTGATTATTTTCAGTAAAGTTTAAATTTGAGGATCTTAAGATTTATTAGAAGTGAAAATGAAATAAATTTTTATCTATAATTTCTTAGCATGAGGCATAAAATTTTAAAATTGAAGTTAGTCTGAACATAGTATTTAATTCTAAATTAATATATCATAAAAATAGTTATGTTATAAGTTTATATAACTATTTTCTTAGTCTTGTACAATTTTTAGCATATTATATTATATTTTTTAATTTAACAAACATGAAATGATGTTTATTTTTTTTAAAAAAAAAAAGTTGGATGAATTTACAATGTATTGGATAAACATTTCAAATTCAAAATTTGGCTAGAAACAAATATTACATTGAATCAACCCTTAAATTATTGTTATTTTTATCTAATTTGTTTAATATTAGACAATTATGTTATAATCATAACTTTCTCCTCTTTTCTTTTCTTGCATAATTAAGTCAACTTCAATTAATTTTTTGGTCATTTTTTTTCCGTCATCAATAAGAGACATGTTCTAATTCTAGTAAAAAAATTGTCTACGAAATTATCATACAATATGATCAATAATTTGAAAGAATTGATAGGTAAAATATGAAATATGTTCCACTCTCTCCAATGAATTTGAAAATTGTATTATTTGCATTGAGCTCAATAAACTGTCTTGAATATAGGTACTAGAAAAAAAAAAGAAAAAAAAAAGTCTCATTCAATTCAGATCAAAATTATTACTACATTATTCAAACAAAGCTCCTCCCCACTCTATATCAATGGATTTTGGTTAGTGATTTGAATTTCAATTCACCTCCACTCTCCTACCATTCAAATCCTTTTTTAAAAAAACTGTGGATACTCAAATTGAACCATAAAGTCTCCCAAGAAACTGAGGTGGACAATTATTCAGCAATCAATATTTTCAACAGACAGTGGACCCAATTTCTTGTAAAATACATCTTTGGACCTTGTTGTTTTGTTCAATAAATAAAATATTAGACATTAGGTTTCAATTTCACCTACTCTTTTGCCCTTTTCACCTTCATATTTCAATTGGTTATTATGTTTTGTGGGTCATATCATTTTTTTTTCATATTTTTTTTTCTTTTTGTTGTATGGTTCAGCTGTTATTCTTATTGGTTCAGTTGGTACCCAATGAAATTATTGCTACCCCTTATGCTATGCTATACCTACATTGTACTAACTTATTGCAATTTTTGTAGCACTTTTATATCATCAATCCCTAACCATTTTTCACGTATCTACTCTAAGTATGATCGGGAGCTTACTCTTATCCAAGTCAACTAGAATAGAGCCCACAATTTTCATGAGGAGAGACAAAATTTTACATTCGAAATTCTTATATTTCTATATATATAAATCTAAAATGAGACAAAAGTAGGACAATTATCTCACATCTTGAAGTATTTCTCTTCTAGTATCGTTTTGATAGAGCACAATGTAGAACGATATTTATAATTATCATCCATTCGAATAAGAAAATTGAGCCTCCATCTTTTTATCAAGATCTTCACCTTAATTGCCCTAATATTATATTCGATATCTGAGGCTTCATCTACAATTCATGATTAAATATAGGATATACTCACTCTATAGATATCTCAATAATAGTATGATATTGTATACATTATCTATATGTAAGTATTTTTGTCTTCGTTTTTTTTTTTCACCCAAAAAACCTATATTGATAGAGATAATTTCCCTATTTATCATTGATTTTCTGATTCCTCTAACTTGCATGTGACTTTGATTGTATTCCCAATAGTTTATAGATTTGATTTGGGCAATTTGAGATTAAAGAAGGTGGAGTTTATATTCTCAATTGTGTTTTCATCTTGAATTTTAGCTTTATAATCTATGAAACTCATTTCTTATACAATTTTCATATTTACTTACAAATTAAAAATTTATAAACCAAACATCCATGTCATACAAAGTAATAGTAATAATTCCAACTTCAAGCTTCATAAACTTATTTTTATCAAAATCTTGAACCAAATATATATAACTTAATTTATCTTTGACTTGGGTAGAAGAATGTATTTTAGAAGTTTGGTTTTTGGTTTTCTCTGCTTTGTAATTTTTTTCTTATTCAATTATGTAATTTGAGAGACGGGTTAGTACCAAAAAAAAAAAAAAGTACTAACAACATTTCTTAACCTAAAAATAAGTGGCAAAACATAAACTTAACTTTTAAGTTTTCAAGTTATAGAGACACAATTCATAAATCACATGTCTTTGGTCATTTTGTTTTGTATGTTTGGTAAATTTGATTCTCGATTGACTACAGACTCAAAAGAATGTCCCTTTCACATATTTGGAGACTCAAAACTCTCATATCTTTTATGGAAGATGGAATTGTTAGTCCAAATATGAAAGAGAATGAAAACACAAAAGGTGGAGAAAGAAAATTTTGGCATGGCCAAAAGTGAATTCTTATATGGACTTGTTGAGTAATAGGCTAAACCCACATTCTCACTTTCCCTCCAATCTTAATTGTTTGCTACAAACAAAAAGGAAGTTTGGGGTTATTCTTTCTCACCCCACATGCCATATACCCCAAAAAGCCTCCCATTTGGTCCTAAATGCCCCTTACACAAAAGGCTCTCTTTTTTAAGTCACAACCATACAAAATTTACCAAAAGTCTAAATAATATACAAACTTTACATGAAGAATTCTCATGAAAAAAAAAAAAAAACTATTGTATCTTGATTTTTAATTTTTAAATTGTTACATATGGATGTTTTGGCTAAGTCATTGCAAAATTACTATATTGAACTAAATTGTTGCTGTTGATGCCAAATTTTGACTAAGTTAGCGTATTTGATCTTCACGGGGCAACAACGAAAAATTTGTATTTTAGGGGAAGAGAGCTCGCCTGCAAGCAAAGAGAAATCTGGACATCGTTGAGGTATAAGCCATAATCACTTTGATGCTTAAGTCATAAGGTTGGAAGGAGAAAAAAGTGTATGCTACTAGTTGGAGAACTTACTTCTCCATTTACGTTCTTCTTTACCTTATTTACAGGCTTTGACCCTTCTCCTATTCCTTATCTAACTAGGATTTTCAACTGGACTGACTGTTCATAGATTTCCTTTGAGTCGAGCCCGACTGACCCTACATTCTTACCTAGCGCTTTTAAGGTATCATTCCTTTTGGCTAAGCTTATGTTGGGCTCATCATTTCTGGGCCAAGCAGAGGCCGACCGACCCATCTCTCTTTTGGACTTGCTCTTCTCCCCTTCGTATGTTGTTTGTTGACCATTTTACCCTTGATTCTAAAATTCACTCACAACATTAGTCTCTACTCCCAAGTTAGGGTTTCTAGTTTCTCAAGCTTTTTGTCGCAAATTTTAATTCTTGGAACCTATCTTCGAAGTATAATCACCCTTTCAAACTCCACACCACCCGTCCCTAAACTTAATTTAGACTTGCCAGAGATTGTTGGGCCTATCAAGAAAAACTCTTTTAAAGTCCAACAGATTTTCCAATGTGTTTCTCTATCTCATGACGAAGTTATGTGCCAAATCGTACTAGGTCCACCTCTGGGATAGGCACCGACAACAAGTTATTGCTCAACTGATCTTGAGTGATCTTTGGATCAGAAGTTGACCTAGAATACTATCCAGTTAAATTCTGGCTTCTTGGCATTCCTTTTTTTTTTTTTTTTTTTGTCGTAGTTTGCTAACAGTCATCTATTTCTTTTTTTTTTTCCAACTTGTTGTCACTTCTGATCTCAATCCGTTTTGTACCTCTTCCTTCACTTGATTTTCATTGTTTGATCCAACCATCTTGAAGCCCCCTGTATGAAGCCCCCTATGACTTCTATTTTTGGGTTTTCTCTGGTCTGTCCTTGGACCGAGTTCGACCATGAGCCGTTATTTTTGTGATTGTAGTCATGTTGATTCATTACGTAGCTCTTCCTTCATCCAGTTGTTGTTGTTTGATATAGGCTCTATCTTATACCATTTTCCTTGTTTTTCGTCTCTCAAGTGTCGTTTTGTTCGGCTACACTAACCATGTAACTTCTACTTGCCATTCTTCTAGGCTCATCCTTGACCAAGGCCGAGCATGTTATTTATTTTCTTCCTTTTTAAGCTCAGGATATAGAGTTAGGAACTTTATGAGACTCAATTCTGACCTTAGCTTGGGCCAAGCATGTTGGCTCAAGCCAAGATTTGGGCAAGCTCCTTTTTTAGGCGATTCTTGATTTCAATGTCTCGTTCTTTCCTCGATGTAATGCTGAAAGATAAGACAGATTACTTATAACAACTTGTCTGGTAACTATTTTATTCACACTTGTAGACATCTTTAACAATAATAAATTTTCAGATGCTCGACATTTCAAAGGTGAGGGAGAGCCTTTTCGTCCTAATCTACCTTTGTGTATATGTTGGGTCTAATCACTTTAATCACTTGACACCGTCCTTTCCATGTTGGCCCGAATGCTCCTACATTTAAATGTCAAGTGTTCTGAATTACTTCCTTAATACTAGATCTCATTCCTTAAAGCTTTGCATTCTTACTATGGTGTTGTAGTATCAACGATCCTATTCTTGTACTCTACTACACGTAAACATGTTGTCTTGCAGTGCTCCTCCAATAGGTTTAAGCTTAACCTCATTGAAGTTTCATTTCCTTGAGGATTAAACTGCTATACTCTTGGTGATAGTATTCCAATCACTACAGGATTACTGCTTCAACGTTTTTGCTATCGTTCAATATGCCCGAAATACGCTTGGTAGTTTTTCCACCCATAATCCTTTCAATACTTCAAGTTTTGTCTTTAAATTTTGTTTAATGATTTTATTTACTGCTTCTATCTATCCATTTACGTGGGGATTAATTGGGGAGGAACATTGATTTGTGATGTTGAGATCTGAGCAAAATCTTCTAAATGTTGAATTATCGAATTGTTTTCCATTGTTCGTAATAATTTTGTTGGGGATCCTAAATCGACACACAAGGTGTCTTCAAATGAAGTTTGTAACCTTTTTTTCTATTGTAGTTGCAAGTGCTTCAGCCTCAGCCCACTTTGTAAAGTAATTCATTGATATCACGAAAAACTTTGTCCACCCTTTAACTTGAGGAGGTGGCCCAATAAGGTCTATTCTCCATTGTGCAAAAGGCCAAGGACTTACAATGTTGGTTAATAGCTCAGGTGGTTGCCTTGGGATTTGTGTGTACCCTTGGCATTGTTCACATGTTCTCACAAAGTCTCGGCATCTCAAAGCATGGTACGCCAATAATATCCCTACTTGACAATTTTTTACAGAGATCTTGCTTTAGAATGATTGCCGCATATCCCTTCGTTAATTTCTCTTATCACATATTCTACCTCACTAGGTGTGAGGCATTTTAGCATGGGCAATGAATAACTTTGTTTATAAAGCTTATTTTCCCTTAGAATGTAATATGATATTTGCCACTGCAATCTCTTGGCCTATGCTTTTTCTAAAGGTAACTCTTCTTTTTTTAAATATTTGATTATCAAATCCATTCAAGTTAAACTTCTTTCAATTTTATCATTATTTGTTTCTTCAGCCCCGGGGCCTCAGGCTTGCCCCTGGTAGGTTCGGCCTCAGACCTGGCTTCAGTAATCACGGACTCAGAGAAATCTAGCCCTTCAATATCTATAGCCCCTCGGCCTCATCTTAGTAGGGTCGGCCTTGGACTTGACTTTAGCAGCCTCGAATTTGGAGAACTCTGGCTCTTCAATATCCATAATAAATTTCTTGTGTATACTGAGCTCGAGCAAGATTTCTATCGGGATTATTTTGCTAAATTCTATCTTAAATGTTGTTGCTAACCGTGCTAATGAATTTATGTTTGCATTCTGTGACCTTAGAACTGAAGGATCTCTAATGGGAGAATTTTGAGTGGAAACGGACCGACTAAATTCTATATTTATTAAATACAATGTTTACAGTAAACAAACAACAAAATATGCATTTAATTCTAAATTACAACATGCTTTAGAAAGAAAGGGTTTCAAGAAACCTCATCTTTGAAAACCTTTCTTCGCGTTTTTCCCCTCAAACAAATCACAAACAACTTAAAGACCTTCTTCAAGAATAACCTCAAACAAAACCTGGACACTACCACAAAATTACCTTGGTATTCTCAGGATGAGAACCCAAGAGTGGCAGACTCTGACTATTTTGGTTAAGAGGAAAAATTTAATGTGTAGGAGGAAAGATTGAGAACTTTCAAAACTCAAGACAAACACACAGAACACTTTTGTATCTTTCTTTCTCTATCTCAATCGTTTAACAGCCCTTAGGAGAAAAAGAAGAAAACATTTTTCTTTTATTCTCCTTGCCAAAATAACCACCACCCACTTACGTAGGTGGAAAGAAAAGATGGGGAAGGGAGTTATAACTCCCTTTCTTATTATTAAAATAATAATAATAATATAAATATAAATATGATAACTAACTTATCATATTATATATATATTAAATTATATGTTATATCAAATATAACATATAACCTATAGTGTTAATATTGTATCACATACAATATAAACTATAGGTTCTTTTCTCTTTTATATGGTATTTAATATAAATCTTATTTATATTCAATTTAACAACTATGAATCTAATTCATAGAAAATAAATTTGAATCTCATTCAAATATTTATTTCCTCCTATTAAGCTATAATGTATCAAATACATTATGACAATTATATCACATATAATTGAAACAACTTAATTGTATCATATATAATTAATTCCCTTATTAATATGAACAATTCAAATTAATCTAAAAACCGATTCTCAACTAAATCCTATTGAGCTACCAAGGGGACCTCATGGACCTGTAATTTGAAGCTCCAACGGTACATGAATAATTAATTAAACTTTTTAATTACATTATTCACCATCCATTAACTGTAGGGCACTCCATTAAAGATCAAAGTTGCACTCTTCACATAAGGCCTCTAAACTCCTTCCTCAGGACACTGTTGCGTTGCCCATGGGGAGGGGTAGCCCCGACTTCCATAGGTTCTTGGTTCGACCTCCTAATGAGAATTGAGGTCCTTATGCGGGCGTCTCATCCCCAAGACTTGCTTGCTTCGTATGGAGTTCCCAGCCGCGGAGAGGAATGCCATCAACTAGGGTGCTATTGGCCACTAACCACTTGCTAACCGACTTCCATAGGTTCTTGGTTCGACCTCCTAATGAGAATTGAGGTCCTTATGCGGGCGTCTCATCCCCAAGACTTGCTTGCTTCGTATGGAGTGCCCCGTGGTTCCTCGAGTGCCAGCCGCAGAGAGGAATGCCATCAACTAGGGCGCTATTGGCCACTAACCACTCGCTCGCGGACCGCTCGGGATCTGCGTTTCAAGTTCGTTATCCTAACTGTCTCATCTGCTCCATCGGGAACCTGGCCCCTTCTACGATCTTATTTATAGCTTTGCTCCTCGGCTCCCTACATCTCTAGCCGCTCGCTGTAATAGCTTGCTTCTCGGGTGGCTCGCACCCAATGACCCTTCACAAATTGATCGTAAGTACAACTAGGCCAAATTACCGTTTTGCTCTTGTAGTTACATCTAAGTCTTTAAGTACCACTAATCCCTCTAATGAACAATAGATCATAGTCCTACTTTGACTAAACCCCTCTCGAGCTAGGAGAGGATGTGGCGCCACATTGTTCATGACCCAGAATCAGCCCTTAAAGAAGCAATTTATCTACTTACCCTTGTCTCGGGGAAGGAGCGAATTCCATCTTGTGTAGTTGTGTTCTCTGCTCCCCAATCAGAAAAATTTCCAAAATGCTAGGCTTGTTGGGTCGAGGATTTGATCACTCTCACCTATACAAATCAAAGGATCGCTTTCATAGGCAGAAGTTCACAACTCACTCAGAATTCAGGTCATGTTACCTATGGTCATCCTGGTGAAATGTGAGTCTCTATTATGAACGGCGTTATATAATGAGACTAAACATTCCATGGTCCGGTCTTATATAAAATCCTTTGTATAGAATATCCCCGCTCCTATATCTATACATGAATTATCAGGATTGTAGCACTTTATAATAATTGTAACACCTACAAAGCAGGCCATACTCGTAGTATCACCAGAATAAGGTACCCAACCATATCCATTTACTACAGATCATTTAGGTTATCACTTAAATATGATCCACCCGTATGTCTCTACATACATGTTTAAGTTACAAATATAACCTTAGATGTTAGTTTATTGGTTTGTGTTTAATGTAACTAAAATATCATATACTTTATAGACAATGAATAAAATAACATATATTTTATTAAATACATAATGAGTTTGTTCAACAATGTTTACAAACCATAGGATCCTACAAGAATTAAATGCATATCTTGTTTACTGTAAACTTTGTATTCAATGAAAATGGAATTTAGTCGATCTGCTTCCACTCAAGGTTCTCTCTCGTTAGAATTTCTTCAGAAGATTGTTTGAATTTTGTTCAAATTGGCTTCTATCTCTCTCTAATGAACCATAAAGCCCAAGAACTTTCCTGATGTTGCCTCAAAAGTACATTTAGTAGAGTTTAAATTTATATTATACTTGTGAAGGATCTGGAATGCTTCCTCAAGGTCAACCTCATGTTGTCTAGTTTTAATACTCTTTACCAACATATCATCTATGTATATTTCCATGTTTTTTTTTCGATAAGCGGAGCAAACATGTTATTTATCAATCTTTGATATGTAGCTCCTGCATTTTAAAGCCTAAATGGCATGACTATGTAGCAATATGTACCTTTACTCGTAATGAAGGAATTTTTCTCTTGGTTTGCTTCATTCATCTTAATCTGGTTGTACCCTGAATATGCATCCGTGAACCTCATCACTTTGTGGCCATAGCATCTACTAACTGATCTATCATGGGAAGAGAAAAACTGACTTTTGGATAAGCTTTATTGAGATCAGTGAAGTCTATACACATTCGTTACTTACCGTTCGCTTTTTTCACCAAAACTACATTAGACAACCATTGAGGGTAATGGACCTCTTTAATGAATTTTCCTTCCAACAAATCATCTACCTAACTTGCTATGATCTCGTTCTACACTTGATTAAACATTCGCCTCTTTTGCTTTACTGGTTTGAAATCTTCATCCACATTAAGGTGATTCACTATTATGTTGGGATCAATTCCAAACATATCCTTATGTGAACAAGCAAATATGTCAGCATTCTTCCTAAAAAATCTGATCAAGCTCTCTCTTTGCTCTACTCCCATTTTGGTTCCAACATTTACCCTCTTATCCTCTGTGGTAAGTGAGACAAAATCCAAAGTTTCTGTTGGTGGGCTTCCATGGTTGGCCTCAGCGTCGCCCTTGGCCTCTCCCCTTTGGTTGGGGATTTGATTGTTCCTTCTTTCTTTTGAGGATTTTAGATTTTCTTTCGGTTCGAGTCTTCTCCTCTTGAAATTCCTTGGGTTGGCGTCGACCTCGACCAGTCTCCCTAGCACATTGGGAAATCGGTTGTTTCCTTTTTCTATGGAGGAATCGAGAATCTCTTTTGATCCGAGTTCTTCCTTAAAAGCTAATGGTCGACCTCGGTCGAACAAACATGTTTTGGCTCTACTTCATTCCCTTCAATGTCTTTAGTGTCCATTGCTTCGACAAGTAACTTCAAAACCTTTAATTTCTCTAGTTTGGGTCGTGGGGATCTAATTCGCCTACCCTCTATCCTTGGGCATTAAAATATTGAAAATGTACTAGAACTCGCAACTCATAAATTTTGTGTTAAACATTCTATTTATCAATAAAATATTGTTGAGTATCTTCTTCAATAAAGTTGTTGATTTTGCATTCTATCATGAAAATCCAATAAACATATCTGAAACCATAATATGAATACTTTAACTTTATGTGGTGACATAAACAGGATCAAGTTAATAGTATATAGCCTAAATGGTCTATAAGTATAAGGATAAAAATGGGTATCTCATCCTGGTAACACTATTGGATGCGGCTCATTTTGTATAAGTAATACAAATGATGTGATCCACTATCATTCATGTAGAGACATGTGAGCGAGGGGCATCCTATGCAATGAGTTTGCATATAGACTGGATCACGATATAGTCACTTTTCTTTATAACGACCATTTAATATTAAAACTGACTATTTCATACTTAAGTAACCTAGGACAACTCGATCTTATTCATGAGCTAGCTATGAACTCCTATTTATTCAGGATTATCCTTTGATTTGCATAGGTGAGAGTAGTCCAACAACACTGTTCAAAAAGCCTTCCATTTTGGGATAAGACTGAATAGATAACTGGAGTCATAGCCCTGCAAGATGAAATTCACCCATTTTAGGGTTAGTAGATAGGTTGTTCCTTTAAGTGCTGATTCCAAATATTGAACAATCGGGACCCCACCTTCTCATGATAGAGAAGGACATGATTCATAAGTAGTATTATGAATCAAATTGTTCATTAGAGAGTCAATGAGAACTTAAGAAAATAGATATATTTACAGGGGTAAAATGATAATTTTGACCCAACTGTAATTACAAACAACTTGTGAACGATTGACTTACTGGTTATGGTTTATATGGACAGAAATATATCTACAGTGAGAAAAGTGAAACTATCGAGCTATAGTCGTGTGTCTTGATAGTTAACGAATAGTAATTGATTCGATTAAAGAGTTTTAACGAATTAATTACAGATCGTTGGAGCTCATGATCTGTAGGTCCATTAGGTCCCTCTACTAGCTCTTAAAATAGAATAACAAATTAAGTATTGATGTATAAAATTAGGGCCAAGAATTTGAAATGTTCAAATTCAATTTTAGGGTTTTCGATTGATTATATATGATACAATTAAAAATGCTTAATTTAATTGAAATTGGAAAATAAATTATTATTTAAATATAAAATTTATTTATTGGTGAAATTGATATTTTATTGATTTAATATTAAAATATTAAATTAATATTATTTTTATTAAAAAGTTTAATTAAAAAATTAATTAAAATTAGTTTTATTTAAATTAATTATGTTTGAATTGATTTTATAAAACTAATTTAAATAATTAAATAAATTGATTCTTTGAAATCATTTTCAAATTTAGTGGATTTTTCCATTTTTTGGTAAAAATCCACTAACTATATGTTGATGGATTACCACCAAATTCCATTAAACTTGTAATGATCTTCAAGGGAGAGCTGCCCTCCATGAAACCTTGTTTATTTGCATGAATTCTACCAATATAGAGAAGCTCCGTTCATGAAGATCGAAATGATATAGACTTAGGTTGTTTAAAAGTTAGCCGTTTTTAACCTAAGTAAATAGATACCCAATCATTTAGAACACTTCAGTGAGAGATTAACAATATATTCGATATATAGCTATTAGCTCTCATGTCCTCAAGAGTTCACACCGTGAGATCCATGCTCGGCTTCGTCTCGCTTTTACCGTGTCTATTCCATTCAGAAAGTGTTTGCATTGGTCAATAACAAGGTGAATGAGGGAAGTAGTTCATAGTAAGTGGGTGAAGGAAATGTATCAACATTATCCTACGATCACCTCCATTATTTTGAACCGTGAGATTCCTATGTTGCATTTGCTGTCATTTTTAGGCGGCACTAGCTAGTCGTTAACCAAGATGATCCCTACGAAGGGTTGTAACATAGGATTCGGAACAACTTAAGCTTTAGTAATGAATATGGTCTTATAGTTCCGTCTTAGGTTTTGTCTTCCATCTTGGGGGCATATTCATAGTGTTCTATAAAATCTGAAAATGGCGGGTTACACTTACAAGAATTACTAATTGTTAGTAAAGGTATTGACTGAAAACGATAACCAAAAGAACTATAGGAGTAAAGAGTTATTCTGATATAGTATTTGGTCAAGAATTGTCTTGCTTCAGTGAAGGAATTGTTAACTGCCTCATGGTAGCAACTGTTCTAAATCACTAAAATATCGTTGCAAATAAATAAAGATTTTGGGTACTTTATTATTTTTGCTAAATTTGGATTTAGATGCATAAAGTTTAATATAATTTGTTTAAATTTTTCAGCAATGTCGAGTTCAATTATACAACTGCTAGCTTTCGATAAATTTAACGGTGAAGGATATTCAAACTGGAAATCCAACATCAATACGATATTAGTTGTGGATGATTTGAGGTTTGTGTTGATGGAAGAATGTCCTCCGGTTCCCAATACAAAAACGAACCGAAATGTTCGGGACATTTATGATCGATGGGTTAGGGCTAACAAGAACGCTCGAGCTTACATCTTAGCAAGTATATCCGATGTACTTAATAAGAAACATGAGGTAATGCCCACCGCCCGTGAGATAATGGTGTCGTTTAGGAGATGTTCGGGCAATTTTCATCCTCTGTTCGATATGAAGCCATTAAGTATGTTTACAGTACTCAGATGAAATATGGTTCCAACGTTAGATAACATGTTCTCGATATGATGGTCCATTTTAATATTGCTGAGGCTCATGGGCGATGATAGATGAGCTAAGTCAAGTCGGTATGATATTGGAATCTCTCCCAGAGACTTATCTGCCTTTCAGAACCAATGTTGTTATGAAAAAAATTACTTATAATTTGACTACGTTGTTGAACAAGTTACAGATATATTAGTCAATGATGAAACTTAAAGAAAAAGAAGTAAATGTTATTTCTCGATCTAAGAAGTTTTATAGGGGTTGGCGTCTGGATCAAAACCCACTGATAACAAGAAGTCTGTTCCCTCTTCTTCAAAAGATAAATCTGTACAAATGAAGAAGAAATGTAAAGGGAATAAGAAAACCATTACTAAGAAAATCAAAAACAAAAACAAGACTCCCAAAGAAAAGTGTTTCCATTGCGGAGAGGATGGGCACTAGAAGCATAACTGCCCAAAATATTTGACGGAAAAGAAAACAGAAAAGGCAAAACAAGGTAAATCAAATTTACTTGTAGTTGAAACTAATTCTTGGAGAGAACTTTCTGAACAAGAAACTAATTCTGGATATTAGATTCAGGCGCCGCTAATCATGTTTGCACTTTTCTACAAGAAACTAATTCTTGGAGAGAACTTTCTGAATAAGAAATGACTTTCTAGGTAGGAACGGGTGAAGTCATTTCAGCTCATGCAGTGGGAGATGTCAAGTTATTTTTTAGAGAATCTTTCATCTTACTTAGGAATGTATATTATGTACCTAAGATGAAAAGAAACTTAATCTTTATTTCCTGTCTGCTAGAAAATATGTACAGAATATCTTTTGAATCTAATGAAGTGTTTGTTTTTTCAAGAGGTGTTCATATTTGTTCTGCAAAACTCGAAAATAACTTTAACATATTAAAACCAACTGAAGCAAAGGCCATTCTAAATATAGAGATGTTTAAAATGGATGAGACTCAAAATAAAAAACGAAAAATTTCTTCTAACGCCTATCTTTGGAACCTCAGACTTGGTCACATTAATCTCAACATGATTGAGATATTAGTAAAAAAAAAAGTCATCTAAGTCAGTTAGAAGATAGTTCTTTATCTCCATGTGAATCATGTCTTGAGGGAAAAATGATAAAAAGATTTTTTCCTGACAAAGGTCTTCGTGCCAAAGAGCCTCTCGAACTTATACATTCAGACCTATGTGGTCTAGTGAATGTGAAAGCATAAGCAGGCTATCAGTATTTTGTTAGTTTTATTGATGATTACTCGAGATATGGCTACATTTATTTAATTAGTCACAAATCTGAAACTCTTGAAAAGTTCTAAGAATTTAAGATCGAGACAGAAAAATTGTTAAGTAAAAGATTAAAACACTTCGATCTAATCGAGGTGGTGAGTATATGGATTTACAATTTCAGAACTATCTAGTAGATCATGGAATTCAATCCCAACTCACAGTACTTGGAACACCACAATAAAATGGTGTTGCAAAAAGGAGAAATTGAACCTTGTTAGACATGGTCCGATCAATGATGAGTTATGTTCAGTTACCTCAATTCTCTTGGGGGCATGCAGTGCAGAGTACAGTATATATTCTAAACGTCGTTCCTTCAAAAAGTGTTTCAGAAAAACCGCATGAATTATGAAAAGGACGCATAGTTCACGTCATTTCCATATCTGAGGTTATCTAGCACACGTATTGGTACAAAATCCTAAGAAACTGGAAACACATTCGAAGTTACGCCTCTTTGTAGGATACCCTAAAGAAACAAAAAGAGGATTGTTCTATGATCCCCAAAAGATAAAGTATTTGTATCGAAAAATGCTACATTCTTGGAAGAAAATCATATAAAAAATCATCTACCTCGCAGTAAACTAATATTGCAAGAAATGACCAAAGATGCTACAAAAACATCAACAAGAGTTGTTGATTAAGCTGGTCCATCAACAACTATTGTTGTCCCGTCACGTCCATCTCAAGAGTTAAGTATGCCTTGACGTAATGGAAGGGTTATTCAACAATCTGAACGCTATATGGGTTTAACAGAAACTCAAAACATCATACATGATAATGGATTATAGGATCCATTAACATTTAAAAAGGCAATGGAAGATGTTGACAGGGAACAGTGGATAAAAGCCATGGGCGTTGAAATTGAGTCTATGTACTTGAACTCTATCTGGGAACTTGTAGATCAACCACATGGGGTTAAACCTATAGGTTGCAAATGGATCTACAAGAGAAAACAAGACCAAACTAGCAAGGTGCAAACCTATAAAGCCAAACTCGTGGCAAAAGGTTTTACCCAAAGAGAAAGGGTTAGTTATGAAGAAACTTTTTCTCCTGTTGCCATGATAAAATCGATTAGAATACTTCTATCCATTGCCACATATTATGACTATGAAATATGGCAAATGGATATCAAGACAGCTTTTTCAACGACCATCTTGATGAAAGAATTTTTATGTCTCAACTAGAAGGGTTCATCGAACAAGGACAGGAACAGAAAGTATGTAAGCTTAAACGATCCATTTATGGGTTAAAACAAGCTTTAAGATCCTGGAATATAAGATTTGATACTGCGATCAAATCTTATGGCTTTGAACAAAATGTTGATGAATCTTGTGTATACAAGAAAATCGTCAATAAGACTATAGCATTCTTAGTTTTTTTTTTTTTTTTTTTTTTTATGTTGATAATATCTTGGTCATTGGGAATGAGGCAAGCTTCCTTGCTGATGTAAAGAGATGGTTAGCAAAACAGTTCCAAATGAAAGATTTGGGCGATGCTCAATACATTCTAGGAATACAAATATTTCAAAATCGAAAGAATAGAACCCTAGCACTATCTCAGGTATCTTATATTGACAAGATGTTGTCAAGATATAATATGCAATATTCCAAAAAAGGTATGTCACCTTTTAGACACGGAATTCATTTTTCAAAGGAACAATATCCTAAGACACCTCAAGATGTTGAGGAAATGATAAGAATTCCATATGCATCTGCAGTTGGGAGTTTAATGTACGCAATGTTATGTACATGTCTTGACATATGCTTTGCAGTTGGAATCGTCAGCAGGTCCCAATCCAATCCAAGACACCGTCATTGAACTGCTGTAAAAAACATCCCCAAGTATCTAAAAAGAATAGGAACTATATAATTGTGTATAGACCTAAGGATTTTATCCTTACCGGATACACTGATTCTGATTTCTAGACTAACGTGTATTCAAGGAAATCTACTTCAGGATCAATTTTCACTCTTAATGGAGGAGCTATAATTTGAAGAAGCATTAAGTAAAGTTATATCGTTGACTCCACAACGGAAGTAGAATACGTAGCCGCATGTGAAGCCGCTAAAGAAGTAGTATGGCTACGTAAATTCTTGGCTGACTTGGAAGTAGTTCCAGATATGCACCTACCTATCACACTATATTGTGACAATAATGGTGTTGTTGCCAACTCAAAAGAACCAATGAGTCACAAACATGAAAAGAATATTGAGAGAAAGTACCATCTCATCAGAGAGATAGTATATCGAGGAGTCGTGATCGTCACGAAGATAGCCTCTGAAGACAACCTTGCTTATCCATTTATGAAGACCCTCTCGGCTAAAGTGTTCGAGGGCCATCTGGTTGGACTAAGACTCCGAGCAACATAATCTAAGGCAAGTGGAAGAATATCTGTTGTATTATAGATGCCCTAGTTTATTGTATTTTCCCTTTATGTTTCTCAACATTGTATTGTATATATTTATTCTCACTGAAGTTTTAGTCCAAGTGGAAGATTGTTAAGAATGTTCAAGAACTCGCAATTCGTAAATTTTGTGTTAAACATTCTACTTTTCAATAAAATATTGTTGAGTATCTTATTCAATAAAGTTGTGGATTTTTCATTCTATCATGAAAATCTAATAAACATATCCATGACTATAATATGAATACTTTAACTTTATGTGGTGACATAAACAGGATCAAGTTAATAGTATATAGCCTAAATGGTCTATAAGTATAAGGATGAAATTGGGTATCTCATCCTGGTAACACTATTGGATGCAGCCCATTTTGTATAGGTAATATAAATTATGTGATCCACTATTATTCATGTAGAGACATGTGAGCGGGGGGCATCTTATGCAATGAGTTTGCATATAAACTAGACCACGAAATAGTCACTTTTCTTTATAACGACAGTTTAATATTAAAACTGACTATTTCATATTTAAGTAATCTAGGATAACTAGATCTTATTCATGAGCTAGCTATGAACTTCTATTTATTCCGGATTATCCTTTAATCTATATGGGTGAGAGTAGTCCAACAACATTGCTCAATAAGCCTTCCATTTTGGGGATAAGATAGGATAGATAGCTATGAGACATAGCCCTGCAAGATGAAATTCACTCCTGTCCATTTTAGGGTTAGCAAATAGAATGTTCTCTTAAGTGCTGATTCCAGGTCTTAAACAATCGGGGCCCCACCTTCTCATGATAGAGAAGGACATAATTCATAAGTAGTATTATGAATCAAATTGTTCATTAGAGGGCCAGTGGGAACTTAAGAAACAAGATGTATTTATAAGGGTAAAACGGTTAATTTTGACCCAACTGTTATTACTAACTATCTGTGAAGGATCGACTTCTGATTATGGTTTATATAGACAGAAATATATCTACAGTGAGGAGAGTGCAACTATCAAGCTATAGTGGTGTGTCATGATAGTTAACTAATAGTAATTAATTCGATTAAAGTGTTTTAACAAATTAATTACATATCATTGGAGCTCATGATATGTAGATCCATTAGGTCCCTCTACTAGCTCTTAAATTGGAATAACAAATTCAGTATTGATGTATGAAATTATGGTCATGACTTTGAAATATTCAAATTCAATTTTAGAGTTTTCGATTGATTATAAATGATATAATTTAAAACGTTTAATTTAATTGAAATTAAACGAAATTTAAAAATCAATTAATATTTAAATGATAATTTAAATATAAAATTGATTTATTGGTGAAATTGATATTTTATTGATTTAATATTAAGATATTAAATTAATACTATTTTTATTAAAAAAAATTAGTTAAAATTAGTTTTATTTAAATTAATTATATTTGAATTGATTTTATAAAACTAATTTAAATAATTAAATAAAATTATTTNAAATTAGTTAAAATTAGTTTTATTTAAATTAATTATATTTGAATTGATTTTATAAAACTAATTTAAATAATTAAATAAAATTATTTTTTGAAATCATTTTCAAAGTTAGTGGATTTTTCCATTTTTTAGAAAAAAATCCACTAACTATATGTTGATAGATTATCACCAAATTTCAATAAAACTTGTAATGATCTTCAACGAGGAGCTGCCCTCCATGCAACCCTATTTATTTGCATGAATTCTACCTATATATAGAAGCTCCATGCATGAAGATCGAAATGTAATCTAAGTTTTACTTATTGAAGTGAAAACCTAAAAACCCTACACATCTCTCACTTGTTCTTCATCAATTCAACTTGATTTAAGTGTTTCCACCACACTTTCCAGCTTGAGCATAGTGGAGAAGATCTTGGTGATAGTCCTCTTTAAGATTCAAGCTCTATCTTGGTAGATTTCAGCGGAATTCATGGAGGAAACTTCAAAGGTAATATGTATTTCAAACCCTCTTATGGATATCACATGAACAGTATGCTTAAAACTCAAATTAAATGTAGTTTAAGTGTTTATTGATTATGAAATCTTCTGTTGCATGTTTTATTACTCCTTCAATATCTCTTCAGAGCGACCCTCATTTGACCGAAAGCAAGGAGAATCTTCACCTTGGATCCTGAATGGTCAACTTATGGTCATATTTATACACATAAAGTTTAAGTATTTAATTCTTAGTCTAATGGTCAACTTAAGTATCACTTAACTAGTTAGACATGCATATGTTATCGATCAAGAAGTCAAAGGTTCAAATCTTTTACCTCCCACATGTTAAACTACGAAATTTGTTAATTTAATGAAAATATATTGAAAACAAAAGTCACATAAATTATAATGAAAGGATTTTTTTTTTTTTGGTTATAAAATTAATGATAATTTTAGATCACATCAAAATAATTATGGAAGTTCAAGGAAATGATCATAAACCAACACTTTAATTGATGGTCAATGCGAGCATAATTTAGATAAAAACACCAATTATTATTATAGATGGTTCAATCTTCATCCTATCAAGCCAAAATCAACGGTTCATCAGCTAAAACTTCATGTGTATAAATATGAGAATAGGGATTTAAACTCCCCAAATTTGAGAGATAGAACACGTTAATTATCGTTGAGTTATACTCACTTTGATTATATCGTTCTTTTATTATTTATTTATCTTGGTTTCATTCCACATTACCAATGCCATAATACCATATACCAACCGAATCCACTTTCTTTGAAATGAAAAAGAAATCATATTATCAAGTCTACCCCGCAAGTGTTGGCCCTTCCTTCTCCCTTTTCCCTCTTTCTTTAACTGCCTCCATCTTCTTCAATCTCAATTCTCACTACCTGAAACTAACAAATTCCCCATTTCCCCATTTTTCTCTGAATCTTAATGGGTCCTGATTCCGATTTCAAATCCCATTTGGCCACTGAAATTAGCTCCTTCTCCTCCCGTACTGTCTCTTGCTCTCACCGCCATTTCTCCCTCCCTTTCATCGATTGGTATCGCCTTTTTGGGGTACGTTTTTCCCTTTCCTCTTATGGGTTTTCTTTCTTTTCTTCCCTTCTCTCTTAATCCATTCTCATAGGTCCAACAAGACGCTGGAATCGATTCCATTCGGAGGCGATATCTCAAGCTTGGTGGGTTTCTCTTTTCTATCTCTCTCCATTTCCATTTCGTTTTGTTTTGATTCGGAATGTGCTTTGGATTTGCAGCTCTGCAACTTCATCCAGACAAAAACTCGCACCCCAAGGCCGAAATCGCCTTCAAGCTTGTCTCTGAGGTTCGATTCCATTCATTTTCTTGGGAATCCCACTTTCTGCCATATATCTGTTCTACATTTTTGTGATTTTGCTTTTTAGTGTTTTTTTTTCTTTTTCATGGCGATCCATTAATGTGAATCTTGCATTTAATTTCTGTATTCACGTACTACTCGTGAATATTGATGTATTCATTACTGTTTGTGTTCTTCACTTTAATGCTAAATCAATTCTGAATGGTGAGAACTGTGAATGAAAATGAGGGATTGTTTTGTTTGTGTTTGTGCTTGTAGGGATATGGTTGTTTGAGTGATAATGTGAAGAGAAGGGAATTTGATTTGGATAGGAAGAAGAAGTTTTGCCCTGATTGCAACACAATCCCTTATAGAAATTTCACCTCTGCTAGAAACTTGAATGTACTAGGAGGTTTTCACAACAACAACAACATCAACAACATTCATGGAGATTTGAGAGATATGAAAGAGAGATTAAGAGAGGAAGCTAATGTGATTAAGAATTGTTTGAGGACTAATAACTCTGCAGCAAACAGAGAAACTTCACTATTCAATCCACCTGGTTTCACCATGTTTCATTACAAAAACCACAAAGAAACCCCAATCTTCAATCCTTCTGATTATGTTTGTCAAGGCTACCCACATTTCCGAACCCGAATCCACCCGAAACCGCAGAGTTTTCGGTGTTTTAGAACTGGAAATGCATTGAAGTATGAACAAGGTAGAGGGAAGTATGAGTATCCGGTGTTTGAAATTAGTAGATCAGAAAGTTTTCTTTTACAGAAACAATCTGCTTTTGTTTATTCAAATGTTAACAAACCACATTGGTGAACTGACTTCCATTCATTCAATGCCATTTCTTTTCTTCTTTTCTGGGTAAGTAAATGCATTATTAAAAAACAAATCGTTTTATTTTCGAGATTTTTTTTTTTTTTTTCAAATTAAAGCAAAGTTCTCTCTGTCATTTGAATTGGAGGGAAAGGGAAACCCTTTTGAATAACAATTCTTTTCTTTTTTTTTTAATACTTTCTAAATGTATTATGATTAGTTTAAATCTTTAATAAAGAAAGTAAGAAAGTGGGTAACAAATTTTGTTTTTTTGGAACTTGGGTTTTGTTTTAGTTTAATCATGTAGATTTATTTTTGAATATTTGTTATGTGTTCAAAGGGTTAATGATGGAGAATTCTGAGGGGTCAAGTCAATGTGATGGTAAAGTTTTTAGATGGGTCTGCTAAAAGTGAGAGAGTGAAAGAGTCAGTTGAGGGAAAGTGGGGTATTTTCTGAGCCCCTTGATGATGAAACTCAAATGGCATCATTCATGATTTATTTATTTATTTTAAGTTTGAGGATTAAAATATATGACCATATATCAATATGTCCATAAATCGAAGGGTTCGACGTGGACAAAAAGATTCATCAATATTTATAATATATTATATATATTTTCCATAAAACATAAAATAAACATCATCTAAATTTGAGTAGAAAGATATACACTAACAAAACTTATAACTTAATTTGGAAGTAAAAACAATTCAATTATTTAGACCTCTTCGTTAACCATTTCGTCTTTTTTTATAGTTTTTGAAAATTAAGTTCGATTCTTTCTCATTGTTTATAATGATTTGCATCTTTCTTGAATACAATGCTTAAATTCTTATCCAAATTCTAAAAACATATTTAACTTTTTTAAAACTATTTTTTTAGTTTTCAAATTTTGGCTTTGTTTTTTAAACTATTAGTAAAAAGTAGATAACAAATGAATAAATTTGGTAAAAGTAGTGTCTATAAACTTAATTTTTTTTAAAAAAAATCAAATAATTACTAAACAGAACATTATTTACTTAGTTTTTATAAATTTTTATTTAAAAAATATTCATTAATATCAATATGTTATCAATATATTCATATAATGTCGATGAAATATACTTTGTGGTACTTAAATTTACATTTTTAATTAAAAGAGAATTTGATCCATTATTGTTTTTTTTTTAATATCATTTTATATTCCTGAATTTTAGGACTTGTATCAATTTAAATCCTAAATAATAGTTGTATCAATTTAAACCCTGAACTTTAGGAATTGTATCAATTTAAGCCACATGCTAGTAATTGTATCAACTTAAAATCTAAACTTTCATAAATATATCAATTTAAACTCTAAAATTTCATAAGTACATAAATTTAAACCATAAACTTTCATAAGTGTATTCAAACAAAATATAATGGATGGTTTAAATTGATATACTTATGAAAGCTCATGGTTTAAATTGATACACTTATGAAAATTTGAGGTTTAAACAGATAGAATATTAATGTAGTGTTTAAATTAATGCAACTCTCAAAGTTCAGGTTTAAATTGATATGATCATTAGTTTAAGTTTTAAGTTGATATCATTCTCAAAATTTCGAGGTATAAAATGATATTTACACTTCTTTTTATTTTGGTAATATGTGTAGAAATCGGACCTCTAACCTACAATTTTTCTTTTTAAAGTTGTAAGAAGAGAGAAAAGATAGATGAAAATTGGAATGAATTAGATTGTGTTACTTCTATGTATTTTTTTATTTTCGTTTCACTTAGTAACAACTTGAGGAATTTTTACATTTACCATTTTGGGCTCTTTCTTGAAAATCTTATAAAAGATGCTAATAATCCAAAATTATTTGAATGTCTTATGGTTTCCTTCACATATGCATCAAAACAGGTGCCAAAATATCCTATAACTAGATTAGTATTCATACTCTTGCAAAAATATTTTGTAAAATAAAGAATGATTCATCCCACATGCTGGCATTTTTAACAAAAATCAAATGATTAATTGTTTTTAAAAAAATACTTTCAAAATTTTCATTTCAATCCTTAAACTTCACAATTATCTTTATATAGTATCATAGGATTTTTTTTTTTTATTTAAAATTAAAGACACAATTGTGTCGGGACGTAAAAATTGGAAATCGTACATAATATTATTTACAACTCAATCTTTATATAGAAGTCATTGTCGTATGTATTCTAGCTTTTAAAAATTGGTTGGTGTGTTAATTTTCAATCGTTATTTTAATGGAAATAATTTCAAGGGTATTTCTGGAACAATGTTAAAATCAAAATTATCCAAATTTAACGAGATTTTTCCACTTAAAAGTATTAGGTTTTTTACATTTTGATAAATACTATTGTCAAACCATTTAAAAGTTTTAAAACAATGTAAAAAATGTTTCCTTTTTCTTTTGAGTATCAAAAATATTATATTTGAAACAAATGTGACTGAAAACTATTTAAGATAAAAGGTATTCACCGTAAATGTCAATGTACTAAGTAAGCGCTTAAAAAGTGTTTGACTTAATGGTAATTGACATAACCTTCATCTTTAAAGGTTGATGTTCAATCTCTCATACCGCAAAAAAAATAATATTGGAGAAAAGTAAATGTTTTAATCTACATATAAACATAATAATTGCAAAAAAAAAGGTTTAAATACTCCTTTGGTCTTTGAATATTATTTTGATCTTCGTATAATTTTGGTTCATTTTGTTTCATGTACTTTCAAAATATTTATTTTAGTCTTTTTACTTTCAATTTTAGTTCATTTAATCCTTATATTTTCGAAACATCTATTTTGGCCATTACATTTCTAAAAAGTAATGAATTTTTGTTTCCTCATTATTACCCTTTTTTTTTTATTTTAAGGGACAAAGATGGTCCATTTTTATAAATTACATAAACAAAATGAACCATAATCAAAAGTACAAAGACCATAAAATAGAATTTTAAGTCAAACAAAAATTACAAATCAAACTTTTTCTCATTAATTATAACAATGGATTTGTTGGGTAATTCATAGTTATTAAAAAGCTACACAATGAGACATTTTTTTTCCCTCAAATATACATTCTCTTATTTCAAGTAAAATAAAAATAAATTATACAATTTATGAAGTGGGAGAATCGAAACTTCTAACTTCAAGCTCAATAAATATATTTTATGTCGTACAATGTCGTTTGGAAGATGAAAAAGAAAGAAAGAAAAAATAAAAAGAATGTTTATGATAGAATTAGAGTGTGATGTTTATAAAACAAGACAAGAGGAAACAATGACACTCAATGAGTGACCACTGAGTGGACCAATCGAATTTAAGACAAAATGAATGAACAAATTAAAGAAAGCCTAATGCTGTAATTCAAGTATTAAATTCGAGAAATCTAAGTATGTTTTTCTTTCTTTTTTATTTTTTATTTTTTCTTTTTCTTAAGGTTATGGAGACTTGTAATGTAATCTGAGTGTCTGTAAATGGCATTCAAAATGATTAAGAATGGTGTGTGTGTGTCTGGATTTTGAACTTTAACGGTAATTATAACTTGTAAGCTACAAAATTGCTTCCAATTTGGCTGAGTTTTTTTTTTTTTTTTTAATTGAGATTGATGCACACAAAACTTTAGTGATTTTTAAATCATAAAAAATTACTTTAGTCATTTTTAAAATTATTCTAAAATAAGTTTTTAGCATTCAAAATAAAAAATATTTTTAGTTCCTAAATTTTCATGAAAATAACACAATTTAGTCTCTAAACTTTGATTTGTAATGATTTAGTCTCTTTACTTTTAATTTTGTAAAAAAAAAAAAAAAACTTTAGTATATAAAAATTTAGTTCTTCTACTTTCAAATTTTAACAATTTAGTCTCAAACGTAATTTTTTTAATCAAAATTAGATATCTATTTTTATTATTTTATGATATAGACTCTATATTTTATAATAATATTGAATATTAAACTAATCTTAACACTAGTTTCCACAATAAGATTTAAATCATTACAAATTTTGAAGTACAATAACTAAATTGTTACAAAATAAAATTTAGAGACTAAATGTTATATATAAAATTAAAAGTATATGGACAAAATCGTTACAAGTTCAATAACTAAATTATTACTTTTATGAAAGTTTAGAGACTAAAAGTGATTTTTATTTCATCAAAATTAATTCATGCAATGACTTCAAATCAATGAGTCTAAAAATATCATTCATGCAAGATTGAAAATTTTATTGGACAAAAATTTCAAATGTTTGACAACTAACAAATGAAATTTTGGTTCACTATTGTAGGTCTCTTTATTATGAAATTTTTGTCCTTTTCCCTACATTATTGCATTATATTAAATTATCATTTGCTAGTCCCATCAGTACAACACATTAATGTTTAAGTATTATTGTTAACAAAAATAATTTAATAAAACTATTTTTTTAAAAAAAAAAAATGAAATGCATAATTGAAACTTTCAATTTGAGGAAAGTTTAGAAATAATAATTTAAGTTCCATTTGGTAACTATTTTATTTTTATTTTTATTTTTGAAAATTAAGTTTATAGATATTACTTCGATCTTCAAATTTCTTTCTTTATTATCTACTTTTCGTCAATAGTTTAAAAAACCAAACCAAATTTTGAGAACTAAAGAAAGTGGTTTTAAAAAAGTTGTTTTGTTTTGGGAATTTGACTAAGAATTCAACAATTGTATTTAAGAAAAATCTAAATTATTATAAGAAATGTGTGTAAAATATGTATAATTTTCAAAAATAAAAAACTAAATGATTACTAAACGGGGTTTGAAGAAAGAAAAAAAAGATACAAAGACGAATTACGAAGGGTTGTAGTTGTGTTTAATTTTATGACCCAAAAATTATGAAAATTGTCTGTTTTGTTGTAGTGATTGTGTGTGAAATTGAATTGGTCCCATTGGGAAATTGATGTTGATATTAGAAAAAGAACAAGAACATGGGGAGGAGGCCAAACCAGCACATGAAACTACATATATAAAGAGAAAGAGAGATTGAATTTGCAATTTGGACCCTTGTTTGAAAGCTAAGATTGTGAAGTTTTTCCAAATGAAGACAACAAAATATCATATACTAATTTTTGCTATGGGGCTTTGATTGTTCCACAATCCCCATCATACCCCTCTCTCCCTTTCCTAACTCCTCATTACCTTATTTATCCCCAACATTTCTCCATAATTCCATTCTTTTTCCTTTTTCCTTTTTCTTTTTTTCTTTTTTTTTTTTCCACTTTTCCTAACTGCCCAACGTTCAAAATGAGTTATACGTTACAAATTTTAGTCACTCAACTTTTCAAGTTTGTCATATAAGTCTCTTTATGTTCAAATCTAAAGGATTGTTTACACCCTCAACTTGAAGTCGGTGGAGTAGGCTATTATAATTCATCTCATATGTTTATGACTATTTATAACCTACAATTATAATACTAGTGTTTATATCTACTTATAACTTATAATTAACTACAGTAATACTATTTTAAAAAAAATTCTTTTTATTACTGTGTTTACTATTTTCTACTCATTCTCTTTTTCTCCAAATATACGCTAACCGTTTAAGATTAAAGTTGTAACTTAACATTGAATATATACTAAATCATTGTTGGTAGAGTTGAATTTGAATTTCACTTTCAAATTTGATGTTAAACTAATAATTAATCTTATTATTAACTTGTGTAGTAGAATTTTGTCTCAAGCAATAAATTTGGTTGTCAGTTTGTTGGAGATTGCTGAAGTTTATTGTTCATGGGTCTTTGTACCTTGTATTGTAGATACTCCACCCAAAAACTTGTAAAAATAAAATTAGGGATTGTTACTTCTTATATGTGTAATCTTTTATTTATTTATTTTGTCCTATCCAAAAAATACTTCCAATGAATAATACTCCATATCAATTTTTCTACTTAAATGAAAAAAAAGATAATTGATGTCTGTATTTTATTGTTTTTCCTTTCACATACACTCATTGTACAAATTATTCTCTGATGAATTATTCTTCTCTTCTATTTGTGGTTCACATTAATTGTTGTCTTTTTTTTCCCCCTCAAACCTTAGTTCTATGGTCCATTTTTTTGTCAGAGATGATTCATATAAGGTTGAAATACAAATTAAAAACCCATAGTGATATAGTTTTCATATCCATTTAATTAATTAGGCTCTATAGTTTGATCAAACATTTTACAAATCTCTTATACTGTTACAAATTAATATCATATTAATTAACATGTACATGTTTTATATACTATGTAATTATGAGCTAATTTTTTTTTTCTATTTTGTTGATCTCATGTTAGTTAAGTGTACAAGTTAAAGTGTATTGAATGTATGACGTGGTTTGTTTATTAAGTAAGAAACTATAGTTTTATGTTTTGTTTATTGTGTTAGCTAATTGTATAGAAGTTTAGGGCTATATGTCATTATAAATAGGTGAAAACAATGGATTTATAGGTAAATATCATGAGTCGAGAACGATTTCTTTGTGAGATTTAACTAAAGTATTAAGAATCAACCCAAAAAATTTATTCCATAAAAAGCACTAAAATATATGTTTTTGTTTTCTAATATTTGAATGTTTTTTCAATCTGGTTCTTAATCTTCTAAAAGTTTCAATTTCATTCCTAGGGTATTGGAAACTTTTCAAATAAAATTATGATGGCATAAAAAAAATTAAAAGTTAAAATTAATTAACAAAATGATATTTTTATGCTTAAATGCGTTTTTTTTATTAATTGATCTTAATGTATTCTCAATTTTAATTGAATGAAATAGACATTTCATTTATAAAAATTAAAACTTACTTGATTCACACGACTTAATACTAGTAACTTAACTTGAAATTCCTCATTGTCGTGTTATATAACCAATTAAAATGTTGGTATACTCTTTCTTAAAAAAATGTTGGAATAGGGTTTCGTGCATATTTGACCAATTAAGTTTTAGAGATTAGGCTCGTAGCCCAAATTTATTACTTTTGTAAAAATGACAAAAAACAAGCCCAACCCATTAAATGTTAAAAAAGTATGGATACGCCTGATACACATTTGATACACCATTGATATATACTTGATACACTTGAATTACTAGTATACACCTGATACACTTGATACACTGTTGATATACGCTTGAAAGACTATGAATAGACACTTAATATATTTGATGTACCATTGATACACGATTGGAAATGACTAGTTATTCTAAGTGTTGTAAATTGAAGGGCATTTATGTAAATAAAGACTCGTGGCAATTATGTAATTAAATAGTGTTGGGTTTTAATATTCTAAAACTCGTGGTTTGTAAACAATTAAACTTATTCTGTTATCAATAAAGATATTATTGAGGTTTATTTAATAAAGTTGTTATTGAAGGTATGAATTGCTCATTTTATTTTAGAAAGAACCTAAATCCAATAAACTAAGATCCATGTACTAATACAGAAATTGGATTACAAGTTATTTTTTCAATGTCAAGTAAAGGGTATACTTGATGCTTATAAAAGCATCGAATATTCAACTGTCAAGTATAATGTGATAACTTGATTATGAAAAAATGCAAGACAAATATTTCTTGATACAATTTTCGTGTCAAAAAAGATAATACACTTGACATTGATGACATGTCAAGTTGATTAATTCTTGACATTTATTACGTATCATATGTGATTATTCTTGACATTTTTTATTTGTCAAATATATTTTTATCTTGACACAAAATAATAGACAAGTTATTTAATTCTTGACACATTTCCAATGTAATCTATGTTTTTTTTTTTTTTTTTCAAATTAAACATTCGAATTTAATTTCTCATTTCTTGCATTACATGTGTTCCAATAAGACAATTTCATCAACTAAAGTAAACAGTTGCACATATCAGTTCAATATATCCAACGTAACTTAACAGTTCCATTCTTTTATTACCTTTCATGTATATGAACGATTCCAAAATTTACTATGGTATATACTCTATCAATCCGTCCCAATATATGATAATTCCAAAATTTGCTACCATTCATCAATCTTAAAAATCGATGATCATCCCTAAAGACGAAAATAAGGGGGAAAAAACTACCATTCATGAAGTTGTACATGGATTTGAATTGACATTAAAATAAATCATATTTCATCACTTCCCAATGCAAAATTTGCTAAAAGCTCAAAAAAGACTAAGAGAATCAAACTAGAAGTAAATCTAGGTAATTTTGTTAAGCACGACTATATTTTCACGAAAAAAAAAAGGAGAATCAAAATTAAATGGATAATCCATTTGTTTATTGTAAAATTGAATCAATAGAAGGCCCCTAAATTGGTGAAGAAATAATAGAAACAATGATATGATACGAAATACAGGAGAAAGCAAGTTTGGAAAAAAGCTTTTGGAATATGTAAAGAGTGTATATTTTGTGTTGAATCTTGAATGAGATGAGAAAAATCTAAATTCATAGTTCAATTCCGTTTTTCATTGCCTTTGATTCTTGCCAGATGAGGAAATGCACTCAGAATATTGTATGGTCTCAAATCTTGCCTCGTCAAAATCCTAATTACCAGCAGAACTTGCAATCAACAATGAATAAATTACAGAGATTTCATGGAGTAATGAAGAAAAAGATGAAGAAGAACTTACCCCAGTTGCTTTATATTTGGGCACAATCAACATCTCTATAAGAAGCTACAGTTTTCTACAGAATTAGCCCAAAGAAACACAAAATAGAAGAAATCAACACAAAATTAAAGCAAAATGAAGTACAAGGATGAAAAAATTGACCAGAAAACATCTCCATTATCAACTACATACTCTAGAAAAAAATTAGGTGAAACACAGTAAAAAAAAAAGGGAAATCGTGAAGAATAGAATTGATGGGCTAAAGTAAAATTGTAAGAAATGATGCAAAATTTCACAAATTCAGAGAAAAAGAACCAAAAGGGATGAAAAAGGAGCAACGAATTTACCTTATCCACCATCAAGATCTCTTCACCATTGACATATATTGAAAATAGGGTTATTAACCTAGGGACATTTATGTAATTATGTAGACCCCTAGGTTTTCCTACTGTCTATTTATACAGTGTGTCCCTGTGTATTCAATGTATCAGATTAAAATAATAAGAAAAGATCTCTATATCGTGGTTTTTCTCCCTGTACTAGGGTTTCCACGTAACTGTGTTGTCATTCCTTTCTCATCTTCTTCTATTTTTAACATAGTATCAGAGCTAGGCAACGAAACCCTAGCTGTCATGGAAGAGAACCAACCACAGTCATCTTCTGCTGATGGAACTTCGAGTTCTGATATGAAGACGAGCGGCCGTGAAGGAGTGTTTTCAAGCAGCCCTACTAGAGTTGATTTCTGTCGTCCAGCTGCAGTAAACAGAGAGTTAGAGTCGGTGGGAGTCGCCGCACTAGACAGAAGCGCTGATCAAACTCAGATAAGTCTTCGTCAAACAGTCAGATACAGTTTCGGTCGATTCAAGCCGTGGGTCACCGCAATACGCGTCGATCAAGGCTAGATGTATCTTTGATGGACAGACAGGAACAAATCCGATCGTTTCAAGCCGTGGGTCGCTACCATCCACGCCGTTGCAGCCTTTCGCGCCGGTCATGTTCGCTTCAGTCGATCCTTTCGCGCTAGGTCCATTCGACAACCGAGGAGCCGTACCAAGAACGATCAATCCTTCCGTGCTAGGTCCATTCAACCAACAAAGAGCCTCGCCGAGCACCCATCTTGAGCAGTCCAGTCGACTAGGGTCTTCATGTGTGTCGGCAACCTCCTTCCAACCTGCGACTTCCTTCTAGTCGTCAGCGGCTACTCCATTTCTAGCCGCTTATGGTTCAACCCAATACCCAGATGATGTGAGACAACGGTTGGCTTATCTCCAACAACAGATTTCAAATTTGGATACGATGTTTGGCGCAAATCCCCAACCGGTTCAACCAGTCTATTCAGAGAACCCGGTAAATTCGTTCCCTATTTTGCAAAATGCTTCTTATTTATCTAGCTCGATGGGCAACTCTGCAGGATTTCTTGTAGGAGAAAAATTAAATGGCCAGAATTATTTCTCCTGGTCCCAATCAATCCGAATGGCCTTGGAAGGGTGTCATAAATTTAAGTACTTAACGGGGGAGATTCCGAAGCCAGTACCAGACGATCCTCAAGAACGGATCTGGAAAGGAGAAGACTTGATGTTACACTTTGTTCTCGTGAATAGTATGGAATCTCAAATAGGCAAACAATTGTTATATGTTGCAACTGCCAAGGATATCTGAAAGGTTGCACGAGATTTGTAGTCAAACAGAGAGAATGCCTCTCGACTATATATGCTTCACAAGCAGGTCTATGAATGCAAACAAGGATCTATGGATGTTACATCTTATTTTAACAAATTATATTTGCTTTAGCAAGAGATGGATCTATGTCGAGAGGTTGTATGGAACTGCGCACAAGACGGGGCTCAATACTTGAAAATTGAAGAAGCAGACCGTGTGTATGTGTTCTTGCCTGGCTTAAATCCTAAATTTGATGGTGTCCGTAGTTGAATATTGGGCCAACGCCCAACTCCTTCTCTCAGAGAAGTTTGCTCCAAAATACGACTAGAAGAGGATTGATTATACGCCATGAATAATCCTATTACAACAACTGATGCAGCTGCCTTCATTGCAAAGTCTCCTAGTGCTGATGGCGATAAAAAACCTTCACCTGTGTGTGAGCATTGTAAAAAGCCCTAGCACACAAAGGACTAGCATTGGAAATTGCACGGGAAACCTACAAACAGCAGGCAACAACAGTCTCATGACAAATCTAATACTGGTCGTGCCCTAGTAAGTGACTCAGCAGATGAACATACTCAGAAGCAGTCTTCCGTTGATAGAAAGAACAATTTGAGTACGGTTAGGGTGAGTGCTATTGCACAATCAGGTAATTTCCCTTCATTTGGCCTTATTAGTATAAATGGTAAAAAACCATGGATTGTGGACTCAGGAACCACAGATCATCTTACAAGTTCTTCAGATCTGTTTATTTCGTATAACCCAAGTGTTGGAAATAAGCGTATTCGTATTGAATACGGGTCTTTTGCCCCTGTTGCGGGGAAATGCCATATTTCTCGGTTTGATGGTTTAATTCTGCGTGATACTTTACATGTGCCTAAAATCTCTTATAATCTGTTGTCTGTCAGTAAAATTGCAAGGGATTTGAAGTGTAAGGCAATTTTTTCACTTGATTTCGTTTTGTTTCAGGATCTGAAATCGGGGATGACGATTGGCACTGCCCGGCATGATAAGGGACTCTATTTCCTTTCTAAAAAGGCTTCCTCTAGGGATGGTCATCGAATTGGGTTTATGTCGTTAAATTTTCTCTGTTTCTGAAAATGACTTTATGTTGTGACATTTCCGTTTAAGACATCCGAATTTTCAATATATGAAGTATTTGTTTCTACATTTATTTCGCAATGTTAATACTTCCTCTTTAAATTGTGATGTGTGTATTCGTGCCAAACAAAGTTGTGTTTATTTCCGGTCTCAGCCTTACAAACCCTCGAGTCCTTTTACTCTTGTTCATAGTGATGTATAGGGCCCTTCACCGTTTACCACTTCCACTGGTAAACGTTGGTTTTGTCTAACATTTATAGACGACCACACTCGCCTTACCTGGATCTTCCTCCTCAGTGACAAATCTGAGGTGTCATCCATTTTCCAAAAATTTATAACAAATGTTGAGACTGCAGTTCAATGCAAAGATTGGAATTTTTACGAAGATAATGGACGAAAATTCTTCAATACCTCCTTCAGGGATTTTCTTGTCTCTGAAGGAATTGTCCACCATAGCTCATGTGCTTACACTCTGCAATAGAATGGAGTAGCTGAGCGAAAAAAATTGTCATCTGGTAGAAGTAGCCCAGTCCTCTTATGTTATCTACCACTTTTCCATCATGCCTGTGGGGGGATGCGGTTCTTACTACTGCCATCTCATTAATCGGATGCCCTCTCGTATTTTTTAACCTTCATACCTCATTAGAACTGTTTAAAGAGTCCTTTTTCAAACCACTCGATTAATCTCCAATGTTCTCTTCGAGTTTTTGGTTGCGTTGCCTTTGTTCACTCCCATGGTCCAACAGCACCAAAATTCATCATCGTGCTCAGTGTGTCTCTTGTTGGATAATCACTTCATCAACGTGGGTATAAGTGCATCACTTGTCATCTCGTAAATACTATTCTCCATGGAATATCATTCTTCCTTGGGATCAGGTTGTTCTTTCCTGTTAGTCATCTTCAGGGGGAGAACATGAATGAAGAGACTAAGTGGTCATCGTATGCTTTTCTCTTAGAGTCAGCCCCTATTCATATCTCGTCTAAACCTAGTTTCTGGAGTATGACACCCTTGGTCCTTCCTACTAACCAAGTTCCTTGGAAAACTTACTATAGGAAGAATCTCAGGAAGGAAGCAATGTCACCTGTCGAACCAGAATCGCCGACTCCAGTGCATGAGTCAGACCCGCCATCAGATCCAGGTACGTACATTCCCGACACTAATGATGTTAATGTGTGTATGGAGACTGATGAATACAGGCAAGATAAGTGCGAAGGAAGTAGTAATACTGAAAGAATGGCAGAAGAGGAGAAAGTAGAGAATGAAATGATTCTAGCTAATGATGATGTGGAGCATACTACTGAAATCTCTAATACATAGATAATCGATCATGGTGAGGAGCCTGGAAAGTTAAAGGATCGTGATGCATCGCTTGATCATCCTATAGCTCTGAGGAAAAACACTCGTTCATGTACTAAATACCTTATGCATAGTTACATTACGTATAGTAATCTGACAATCGAGTTCAAAGCATTCACTACCAATTTGGACACTGTGATGGTTCCAAATGACATAAGTGTTGCAATGAAAAACCAGAATGGCAGTCTGCTGTTATAGAAGAAATGAGAGCTCTCGAGAAAAATGGAACTTGGGAACAGGTGGCTCTACCTGAAGGACACAAGACAGTTGGATGCAAATGAGTGTTTACTATAAAATACAAGTTAGATGGGGCGATTGACTGGTACAAGGCTAGGCTCGTTGTAAGAGGCTTTACTCAGACCTATGGTGTAGACTACTCTGAAACTTTTTCTCCGGTGGCCATACTTAACACCATTCGAGTGCTTTTGTCAGTTACTGTAAATAAGGATTGACCTCTACACCAATTTGATGTTAAAAATGCTTTTTTGAATGGAGAACTTGAAGAGGAAGTCTATATGAGTCCTCCTTCTGGGTTCGAGAGTCAGTTCAAAAACAGGGTGTGAAGATTGAGAAAGTCGCTATACGGATTGAAACAGTCTCCAAGGACCTGGTTTGACAGATTCACAAGCTTAGTGAAAGCACAGGGGTATGTTTAGGGGCATTTTGATCACACTCTTTTTACAAAAAGATCAAAATCAAGGAAGATAATTGTTCTTATTATCTACGTTGATGACATTGTTTTATCTAGGGATGATGATGCTGATATCATGAGGCTCAAAACAAAGATGCCCGAAGAATTTGAAATTAAAGACCTCGGTAAGCTAAGATACTTTATGGGAATGGAAGCAGCTCGATCAAAAGAAGGCATTTCAGTTTCTCAACGAAAATACACTCTGGACTTACTAAAGGAAACAGGCATGACTGGGTGTAAACCTGTTGACACACCAGTAGAGTATAATGCGAAGCTCAGTGAGAAGAATGATAGAGTTCCTGTTAATAAAGAAAGGTATTAGCGGTTAGTCGGGAAATTGATCTACTTGTCTCATACAAGGCCAGATATTTTGTATGCAGTAGATGTTGTCAGTTAATTTATGCAGGCTCCCTATGTCATATGACAGCAGTTGAACATATCCTCTGGTACCTGAAAAGAACTCCTGGCAAAGGTCTGATGTTTAGAAATACCGATAAACGATGTGTTGAAGCCTACACTAATTCTGACTGGGCAGGTTCTGTTGTTGACAGAAAGTCAACGTCTGGGTACTGTACGTTTGTCTGGGGTAATCTAGTCACCTGAAGAAGTAAGAAATAAGGAGTTTTTGCTAGAAGTAGTGTTGAGGCTGAGTATAGGGCCATGAGTCTGGGGATTTGTGAAGAAATTTGGTTGAAGAAAGTGTTATCTGATTTTCTACAAGATAATGCGCTTCCAATGAAATTGTTTTGTGACAACAAAGTTGCCATAAGTATTGCAAATAATCCAGTTCAACATGACAAAACTAAATACGTAGAGATTGACAGACATTTCATTAAGGAGAGATTGGATAGTGGAAACATATGCATCCCTTATATTCGTTCAAATCAGCAAGTTGCAGATGTGCTTACAAAGGGGTTACTGAGACAAAGCTTGATTATTGTGTAAACAAGTTGGGCCTTGTTGATATCTATGCTCCAACTTAAGGGGGAGTGTTGAAAATAGGGTTATTAACCTAGGGATATTTATGTAGTTGTGTAGACCCTTAGGTTTTCCTACTGTCTATTTATATAGTGTGTCCCTGTGTATTCAGTGTATCAGATTAAAATAATAAGAAAAGATCTTTATATCGTGGTTCTTCTCCCTGTACTATGGTTGCCACGTAACTATGTTATCATTCTCTTTTCTTCTTCTTCTATTTTTAACAACATCCACTTCAAGATTGCAACAGATTCCCATTGCCCAAAACAAAGAAAAACTCAACACACCCCCAAAAACCTTAATCCAAAAAATGGGTCATATCGAAACTGGGTCATTTTGGATTTGGTTTTATTGTAACCCCAAAAAGAGGAGTAAAGAAGAAGAAGAAGAAAATAGTTCGTTTATCCTGAAAAAGAAAGAAGAAGACAAGCAGTCGGAGGTAGGTTTTTAGTGTGGTTTCAGGGGTTTGGGGGTGCCTCCCCAAAATTTTCATCTCTTTAATGTATGAAACCCTAAAACAAATAAACCACAAACTACTTGATGTTTATAAAACATCAAGTAAAACCGGAATGAAAAAATCTGGAAATTTCTGCCAACCTCCGCTTTCTTTAAATGAAACCTTAGAACAAATAAACCAAATTACTTGACGTTTATAAAGTGTCAAGTAAAACTGTAATGAAAAAAATCCTTCTGCCAACCTCTGTTTTTTTTTTTTTTTTTTTTTTTTTTTTTTTTTTTTTTTTTTTTTTTTTTTTTTTTTTTTTTTTTTAAATGAAACCTTAAAACAAATAAACCACAAATTACTTGATGTTTATGAAGCGTCAAAAAATGGAATGAAAAAATCCATAAATTTCTGGCAACCTCCGCTTTTTTCATTATTCTTAACGTTTTTCATCAAATTTACATGTTACTTGACTTTTTTTTTTTTAATAAAAACATTCAATACTCAAAAGTTCCAAGCGTCAAATAATGTGGTTTTCGTTGTAGTGATGACTATTACATGAGTACTTCGACTTTATGTGAAGACATAAGAGTAGATAAAGTCTGAGTAGATAGCCAAAACGGTCTATAGTATACAGATAAGGTTGGGTACCTTATTCTGGAGACGCTATGGATGCGACCTGCTTTGTATTTGATACAAATGATGTGATCACGAAATCGTTCATGTGGAGACATGCGAGTGGAGACATCCTATGCAAAATATGTTTGCATAAGACCGAACCACGAAATAGTCACTTTTTCTTTACAACGTCATTTACTGTTAAAACTGACTATTTCAATCAGATGACCTAAGGTAACTCGATCTCAATCCTAAGCTAACTATGAACCCTGTTTATTTGAGATTATTTTTGAATCTGCATGGGTGAGAGTGGCTCAACAGCGCCACCCAATAGGCCTCCCATTTTAGGGGCAAGACCGAGTAGATAGCCAGAAACATAGTCCTGCAAGACAAAATTCACTCCTACCCATTTTAGGTTTAGCAGATAGATCGTTCCGTTAAGTGCTGACTCCTGGTCTTGAACAAAGGGGCCCTGCCCTACCTATAGTTGAGATGGACTCGGTTTATTGGTAGGACCATAAACTAATTGTTCATTGGAGGTTCAGTGGAGACTTAAGGAGCAAGATGTATTATAGGGATAAAATGATAATTTTGACCCAGCTGTTAATACAAATGACTTGTGAATGATCAACTTACTGATCATGGTTAAATCAAGTGAACAGAAATATATCTACAATGAGGAGAGTGCAACTACGGGCTTTAGTGGAGTGACTCGGTAATTAACAAATGTTAATTAATTCGATTTAAAAAGTTTAGACAATTAATCTCGGATCGTTGGAGCTCACGATCTGTAGATTCATTAGATCCCCTTACTAGCTCACAAATGAATTAAACCTTAGAAATGTGTGATGAGTAAATTTGAATTAAGGGAATTGATAATCATATGTTATATAATTAAACGAAATTGGAGAGGTGGAAAATATTTGAATGTGATTTAAATATTAATTACATGAATTGGATTCATGTACTAGGAATTGGTGGTTTAATAATTTGATATTTGATATCAAATTTTAATTAATTAATTATTTGGAATTAAGCTTATTATAAATCAATTATTGGAATTAATTTTTTGTTAAAATTAATTTTATTAATTTTCCAATTTTTGAAATTGGATTTCATATTGATTTTAGTTTAAAAATCATTTAATTTGAAATCTAGATTTCAAATTTTGAAAATCGATTTTAAATCAATTTAAAAACTAGGGATTTTTTCCCACTTTGGACACCAAATTCCCACTAAAACCAAATGGTTTTGGTGTCAAATTTCGACATAATCTGATTACATGCAGTGTTTGAAGAAGAGCTAGTTCAGCTAAAGGACATGACATGTAATTTGAGAAATTGAGGGAGAAGAGTTCTCCCTAGGTTTTGACACTTATCCAAATTTCCCTTCAATTGATTCTCATTTTGGATCCCACAATCCAATCTAAGGACCAAGAAAATAGTAGAAAAGATCAAGTGGTTGTCTACAACTTGTTGAAGAAGAGATTCAAGTTGGAATTGAAGGAATTTGAAGAGTTCATCAAAGGTAAATTTCTGAAACCCCCTTTTAATTTGTTGTGAACATGCTTACTTAGTTGCTAAAATTAATGGAATTAGAGTACTTAAGATCCAAATTGCTTCTGCTTGTTGATTTGTTGTGATTGTCAACACCAACAAATAGATCTTTTATTAGGGCTACTTTATGTTGGAAATGGGAGAGTTGCCGTACAGAGAGGAGAGAGGGAAAATCGTATAGAAACTTGCCGGCAACGGCAACCGACAATCGATGAGTGACGTGGAAAGCGATCGATGGTATGTCGAAGGCAGACAACTCCATAGATCATTTGAAAAGTTGAAAATTTGAGTATGGACATTCGAAAAGTTCAAATATGGACATTCCCAATCCATGAGCACTACTAGACTCTCTAAATCACAAAGAAAACATGTGCTCTTTTTTAAGATTGCCATTTATTTGTTATCGGATTTTAATTTAGTGAGGTATATTAAATCTTTATTTATAAGACACATATTAAATCTTAATTAACTGCTCTGTTTACGTGCTACTAAGCACGTCGAGACTTTCTTCCATTTTCCGATCCAAAATGAAGAAAAAAAAAGACTAAGTTCAATATTTTAGAGTTTAGAAGAGAAACAATACTTTTTTTTTGTTGTTGTTGAGAATTGTTTAGATTTTTTTTTAAAAAAAAATACAACTATTTCTTAAATTAAAAGATAACTTCTTATGATAGTTAAACTTGTTTGGGCGATAATAATTTTGGCTTAAAAAAATTGCTTTTGCTATTTTTTTGTGTTTCGTAATATAATTGTTCCAACATAAGTTGGAAATATTGAAAGATTTAAAAAAAAAAAAATCATTCTATTACTAAAATTGAGGAGTTGAAAAGTTCAAAATATTGAAAGATGTTAAATACATTCTATTGCTCTATTTTTTGAAAAATTGAAAAGTTGAAAATTTGGACATATTTGTATTATTTGAAAAGTTGAAGATATACTTACAAATTCCTAAACTCAAATTGACATCCAATACAACTTTACTTTTTAATATCTAGTGATATGATTAAGAATTCATTTTTTTTAAAAAAAAAAATTCAACACATGAGTTAGATAGTAATTAAATTCGAATTTTTTTGCTTAGCCAATAAAAATTGAAACTTTGAAATGAATAAAGATGAAATTGAAAGTAACCTCTAGCTCATTCTCTATTTCTTTCAATTATTTTTGGGTCAAAATTTTGATTTTATTTATTTTTGTTTTAGGGTTAGCTAAATTAAGGATTGCTGTTGTAACATGTGGGTATGTCTGTGAATGGGGGAAGCTCCCAGCAATTGAAACTGTCTGTCTTTGAATGAAGCTTTGGCTTCATTGGTCCATTTTCAAATTCCCCACCACCACTCACACCTTATATATTTAATTCACAAATATATCTCATAATAACTCTATTTATTTCCCACCTTTTCATTATTCAATCAAATTATTCATATCATATTTAATCCATTTAATTCAAACTTGGCTGCTATAATACAACTCCCATCAATATATTCATACACATTTTTATTTCACTTTCTCAAATCAAATCCTTCATATTTCCCTATTCTTTTCCCCCTTTCTCTCTTTCCTATTTTTCCCATCATCTTTTCTTTCCCTTTCTTTTTTCCTTTTGACTACCTCTAAACTTTGGGTCTTCCTATTATTAAGGAATAGAAGCAATAGCACACGTTGGGTAGTGTTTATCGGAAGATGAGATTATCGATCATTTCGTCATTTTGGAGAATTTTTTCATAAGACACGAGTATCGAATCTATATTTGACAACTGTGTTAATTTATCTCAAACTATATAAATTTTGTTAGTCTCACGTATTTGCAATTTAGATATGTTTCTGAAATTGGGATCTTGTTATAACTTGTTCTTTTATATAATTTAAAAGTGTGTTACATCACAAATTCAAAAGGTGTGTGGGGGGATAGGGGTAATTGTGATTATATGTTTCACACCTAATTTCATGGGTTCAGAAACGTACATATCCATTATTTATTTTCAAAAAATAATAATAATGACATTTTAACTAGTAAGGTCTTCAACTACAACTCACAAAATATAT